>NC_134809.1:6744298-6766798 GCF_046742065.1 Oratosquilla oratoria
GATTTGTTTAATTATTTTGTCCGTTTCGACCATTTTATTTACTTTATTTGTTTATATACTTTATTAATTTTATATATTTATTTCTATTTTCTTTTCTTGGTAATGTTTGACTGAAGGAGTTAAAAACATCTTAATCGAATCCTTAAAATCGGTAATCCTTGTATTTATTTGATTTGATTAATTTTTCTGAAATTATTTTCTGGGATATTTATTTTCATTTCTTATGTTTTGTTTATATTATTTTCTGGATAAAAGATATAAGTATACACAAATAGGAAGTGATACTGTAATACATATGGTAGTTTTAAATCTATATTAACTAGATTGAAAGACAAAATTTGACAATAATACTAAGTATAAATATAGTTGCTATCGCTTGACAATAATCTATCTATATATCAAGAGCTTTTTCCCCCATATAAGGGAGGTAGCCAAGACACGTACCTACTCCCACCCATTCCACTCCCATCCACCACCCTCTCCCGCCCCCGCCCCCGTCTCATCTTAGCTCCTCATGGATGACGGGTCATCCCTGTATCGCGCCCACTGCCCTGGACAATGATACTCAGTATAAATATAATTGCTATGGCTGCTAGACAAGTATGTATCTAAAAGTAATTTCTTACAAGATACTTTGAATGATATATAATTTTTAATTGTTTGAATCACGATTTGGAAGTTTGGCAGTGAGGCCAGTTAACTGCATCGTTACCGAATTTGTTAAAATGGATAGATGCGCTGGTAGAACTACCTGTACTGTCCTTTCCTACCAAAGGGAGAGGAATAGTCGGTTGGTAGTCAAAATAGTTAGAATTGGTTCGGATAAGGTTGAGATAGTTTGCCACGGATAAGGATAAATGGAGTGTTACACGATACGGATGGAGTTCATGGATCCATATTAAGAAAATTACAAAAATGTTGACTATATATACAGTAGCGAGCATAAGTTAAGGGACAGTAAAACACTTTCTGAATAAATCTTTCTTGTAACTTAAGTATTTAATCAAGAGACCTGTAAACTGACACAGATTTACATACACTTCTAGTATGAATTCTGATGAAGTTTCAAAGCAATAGATAGACCGGTTAGTAAATAAGTAAATATTTAGTAAATATTTATTTATTTATTTATTATTCTTTTATGCATGGGGAATTTCATTGTTATCCCCAATGGGCCTAACTTTCACCGGAAGGCACTCGCTCTTCGATTTGGAAAGAGGGTGAACTTGTTGCAGGACCCCAGCAGGCCCCGGAAGCGCCCCGGCCGGGAGGAGTCCGCGGCGCGGTGAGCCAGCGGACGGGCGGCGTTGGAATGCGCGGCGGCGGCGGCGGCGGTGGCGGCCACTCCGACAGTGGGAGGAAATGGGGGCTGGTGTGGGTGTTGCGGTGGGGGGTGATGGGAGTGATAGGAGTGCTGCGGGTGGTGGGAGTGATAGGAGTGCTGGGTGTGGGAGGGGGAGTAGTTGGAACGGTGGGAGTGATAGGATCAGTGGGGGTGATGGAGATGTGTGAGAGTGGGAGTCATTGGTTCAGTGGGAGTGGTGGTGATTTGTGGGAGTGGTAGGAGCAATAGGAGCTGTTAAAGTCGTTGTGGAGTAGTAGTGATAATCTGTGTTGTTAATGGTGACAAGTGGGAGTTACGGTTGAGAGTGGTGATGTTGGTGATGATGTTGTTAGTCGTGGTTGTGGTGTGGCCACATCTGAAACTTTTATTCTGGCTTACACCAAACTATTTTATTCACTGGAGAGGAATTCTTTGACACGTTTCACACGGATCGACTTTTCGTCGTGCGCCGTCCACGACACGACGTCGTGCTCTCAAGTAACTATGGGTGTCTATGGACGTATTCACACGTGGTCGTGACGCCCATAGTTATTTAAGAGCACGACGTCGTGTCGTGGACGGCGAACGGCGCAAAGCCGATACGTGTGAAACTTGTCTTTGGAGGTGTCGCACAGATGAATAAAATCACCTGACGGCACCAGGAACAAGAGGAAAAGTACAACACAGCACGGAAGGAAAGCCAAGAACAGCTGTAGGGTGTCTATTACGTAATAATCCATATAAGGAAACGATGACGGCAGAGTTGCTTGTAAGCCAATCCGATGCATAGAGTCAACGTCGTGAGTGTACAGGACCGTTGTAAGGCCTCTCTGTGACGTCATATCCTTCAAGGAAGAATGACGTCATAGAACTTTACGTCATGGCTCTCTGGGAAGTGATGACATAGAATGTCACTATTGAAATGCCTTAGGATTTTTTCTGTGTGTGCTTGTGTGTGTGTGTGTGTGTGTGTGTGTGAACTCGAAACTGATACAATCATAGAGCATCTGGCTGACGATATCTGTTGTGGCTTTTGGGCTTGTGATGGTACGTAGTTTATAGCGTTTTAAAATTATTTTTCAAACGCTATAAACTTCGTACCTCACTATGGGGTACTCACTATGTGTATACTCTGAGGAAGTCCTTCCAGGACGAAACGTTAGAAATAAAAACTCCAACGGATCGTGGTGTTTACCTCACCACCCTTCCACTCATTCTGTCCTACGTACTTCAACATATATATATATATATATATATATATATATATATATAAATATATATATATATATATATATATATATATATTTCTTTTTTTAATTACAAGCGACTTTTGTCACTTGAGGGTCGGACCTGGGTCTCAGTAGCGTTGCTATCAGTAAAGACATTTTCATATATATATATATATATATATATATATATATATATATATATATAATATATATATATAATATATATAATATATATATTTTTTTATTTGTTTATATATTTTTTCCCGAGTTCGCCCCCTTTAGCTGAAAATTATTAACACACTGTTCGTCAGGACAAACAATCGAAAGAATGAGGTCATCAAGTAAGAAAGAGTTGCGTCGTCTTGGACCAAGTCCGTAGTGGGTTGGGTCACGTTTGCTCGATCCTCAGGAACCTACGCATCGTCTGTAGAGACTCCTTAAGACTTCAAGAACCTCAAGAGACTGAAGGGGGGACCTTACTTGCCCGGCAACAGATGAGAGTACCCGATTGGCTTCTAAGGTCTTTGCGAGGAAGGATACGATGCTGGTTTAGGGTGGGTGATGGGTGGGTGGCTGAGGGGGGGCACTGGGAGCACTTGGGGGGAGGGTTTGATGGGACCGCCAGTGATGGTCGGGTTGGCCATCCCCCTCTTCATGGGGGTGGGCATTGTAGATGGAAAAGTATTTGGACACTTGATCGGTCTCTCTCTCTCTCTCTCTCTCTCTCTCTCTCTCTCTCTCTCTCTCTCTCTCTCTCTCTCTCTCTCATGCACACACGCACATGCTCACATGTGTATATGTTAGACATAATGGTAAATGTGCAATATATATATACATATATATATATATATATATACATATATATATATATATATATGCATATATATATATATATATATATATATATATATATATATAGAGAGAGAGAGAGAGAGAGAGAGAGAGAGAGAGATAATCGCGTCCTCCACTGAGTTCCATTTGCCCTACGAATGCCATCGTCGTCGTTGTCATCGTCATCGTTATCGTTGTCGTCGTTGTCATCGTCATCGTTGTCGTTGTCGTCGTCGTCATCGTTGTAGTCGTCGTCGTCATCGACAGCAGCAGCAGCAGCAGCAGCTGCTAGCGTGGATGTCTTCACCGGGTTTCCCTCCCGCGCCGACAACAGGAAATATCTAGACTTGAATTCCTGAAGACAAAAAGGAGTGAGAGAGAGAGAGAGAGAGAGAGAGAGAGAGAGAGAGAGAGAGAGATACAAGGAGACAAAACAGAGAGACTTGACTTCACTTAGAACAGGAAAAATTCCACCTGACGCCCAGTGAGCCTCCGGTCGAGATGGTTATTATGACAGGAAGGAATCTAGCTGAACCCAGCCAGTGTGTTCGAACCACCACACTAGATTTGACAATGTTGTAGGGGTATTTAAACGTTCCAAAAAGGGGTTTGGTAGTGTTCTTTATTGGGGTTTTATTTTAAGATATACCGCAAATGTAACAATCCAGCACCAACCCCCAAACACTACCACCAGCTACAACCACCACCGTACCTCCTCTTTTTGCAAACAGGACCTTGGGGTCTTCCACTAGGGATCAAAAGGACAGGGTCGTTTGCTGAGAGAGAGAGAGAGAGAGAGAGCGTGAAGGTTGCCCCGTCATTGCAGTGTCTCCGTTTAATTATGGATTTATTCTATTATTCATTTGCATATCCATCTGTTTTCTTTCTCCTTTTGTATAATGTGGAATGACTAAGCTGCCGGTGTGTATTGAGTTTCTCACTCGTTTGGTAGTTCTTGGACCAGGGTTCGAGTCTAATGGTTGCCCAGGGCGACCCAAAGACTTGGATTAAAGTGTCTTTGGTGGGAGGCTAACTCTTGACCGTCTAAAGAAGCTTTTCTTAAGCTTTCCCGACCCTGAGGGCGTCACTGAAGTAGTTTGGTCTCATAACCTCTCCCAGTTCCTTCCCCGTCGGCCCATATGTACTCAGAGTGTTTGCCATATGTCTGTACTTGAAAAAGCTGTAACAAGCGAAACGTCGTACCAATAAAGGTTTCGATCTCACACGGTGTTGATTCTCACAGTGTAGCACTACCTTGACTCTGGTTAACACCTGAAGATGAAGGAAAGTGAAGTACTGCCTTGTCTTCAGCACTTCCCAGCAACCACTGGGTTTGATTTCAGCACCCCAGGTTAAGAAACGTTGGTCTAAAACAGTGGGTCTTAACCATTTTCAGTGCCCGTACCCCTTGATTATCTAGAAAAATAATAAATAAATAAATAAATAGATAGATAAATATAAATAAGAATAAAAAATAAAACTCGTGCCCCCTCCAATATAAATACAATGCAAACATATGAAAAAGAATTAGTGATACCTTGCTGAGACATATTCAATTACTGAGCAAAGTTACTTTTTTATTTAAGATTAAAAATGTCAATTAGTAGGATACAATGAATATACATTATGCTTTCTCATGGTTAATATACAGTACCATTGCACTGGCTATCATGTCTCGTACCCCAAGGATTAAGGTTTCGTACCTCCTTTGGGGTACAAGTACCTCAGGTTAGATATGTTGGTCTTAAGGCTTGTACTGACTGTGTTGTACGTATGCGGGCTATAGGAAACCATGTCTTCCAAGGTTGCTGGAATGCTTCTCAAGATTGGATAAATATTCTGGAAGACTGGTCGTATATCTATCAACAGTATACGAGTTTATATATTTATATGCATGTCTGTATACAGTATATACTTCTGCACTGTGATGATGGGTCGGTATGTTTTTGCGAGGTCCCGGCACGTTGAGAATTCATTCAAGTTCCTCTTGGCATTCGTTTGGAATGACTGGAACAGAAAAAATAGAAATAAATATATATAGGAGTCGAAGTGCCTGAGGAACTTGGTTTAGATCTCGCGTTCTCGGCATATCTTCGGACGTGCCAGCGAAGAGGAGAATGTCTATTTGGAGGCCAAGAAACGCAGCGGTACTGCCTCAAGTCCAGTTACAGTGGATTGATTTGCATACGCGTGTATGTGATAAACGAGATTATGAATGTGATGTATAGATATGTTTCTGAAATGGGTTTTCTTAAAGGATTTTTTTTATAGAGAGAGAGAGTCTGTTTCAGATATATGATGAATACAATGTATTATTATATGTCCTTGCGCTCAAGCTCTCTCTCTCTCTCTCTCTCTCTCTCTCTCTCTCTCTCTCTCTCTCTCTCTCTCTCTCCTCTCTCTCTCTCTCTCACACACACACACACACACACACACACACACACACACACACACACACACACTACACGGTTGCCACTATGGTGGTCCGAGTTCGAACCCCGCCCAGGGCTGAAATGATTTCAGCATCGCTGCGCCGTGGGTCGTTACTCCAACTCGTGGGCGGGGAGTTTGGGTGTGTTTGCGTATGTCTGCATATGTCTGCATTACCAATAGATAGGTCATATATGAGCTCTGAGCTCTTCCGGGAGGGAAATAGCTGTCAATTACGAGTCCAACACGTCATCCAAAACCATAGTGAATCCCTCATTCACACACACACACACACCGTAGATATACTTACACTATGATTTTTTTTTAACCACTAAGTCCGTTTCTCAGATGAATACAGTTTTCTGCTCTTGGGCATAAGGGCGATCCGGGTAATTCCTTTGATCACGTGACATCTTGGGACTTGTTTTCTTTTTCCGGGTAACGCCGCCTAGACTCGGATCCTGCGATGACTCGGTGACGGTGCGTGCGGATGTTGTTTTGATTGGCGCCAGGCGATTTTATTTAGCTGCTATTTGAAGCGATCGAATGGTATACATTCAAGTGAATAGCACTTACCATAATTTAATTAATTTGTTTATTTATTCATTTATTTACTTGTGTATTTTTATTGTTTATTTTTTGTGAGAGAAGAAGGAAAGAATGGTGGTGGATGGGAGTGGAGTGGGTGCGTGCCTTATAAGGGACGAGAAATCCTTGGTATGTGTATATACTGTATATATATATATATATATATATATATATATATATATAATATGTATACACACACACACACACATACATATATATATATTCCTGACTTCGTTATGGAGAGATGAAAATTTGTGGTGGATTAAGAAAGTTTTCAGTGCGAAACCCAGTATAGCCCTCTACTCTAAACAAAATGACCTGGCGCTTGAACCAACCACTCCCCACACCCAACCACCATTCCCACCCTGTCGAGGACAACCCCAACGTTTCTTGAACAGTTATCTTTCGCTACGACGACGACGACGCCGACGACGACACGCCCTCAATGGAGCACTGCGGGCCAAGGTTAGGTTGAATTCGCTGCGGTGGAGGAAGGCAAGAAGGTTTTGTTGACCTTATGACCGGATCGTGACCCCCCCACCTTCTCTCTCTCTCTCTCTCTCTCTCTCTCTCTCTCTCTCTCTCTCTCTCTCTCTCTCTCTCTCTCTCTCTCTCTCTCTCTCCAGAAATTAATAAAATCGTCTGACCAAACCAAAAAATATATACGGAAGAAATCTCCCACCTTTGCTACGGGTGTGATATTCATGGAGATGACTAGAATAGCCTGGCGACGGATCAGAAGAAAGTAAGGAGGATACACCAGGAGGCACTTAGTAGCTGCCACCGAAGCCGTTACCTTTGCCCTAATATGCGCTCCAAGGGACTGTTGAGACAGGTGACAGTCGTTGTCGGGAATCGGAGATGATTGCAGGATTCGAACCGAGGCCAGAAATCATCCTATGATGCCACCAGTGCACAGGGATGCCAGGGAGATGAATGACTGGCGACAGAAGTGAAAGTGTTGGCGACAGAGCTTCCTGGCGTCTGGTCGTAGTCCACATGGTCCCAGCGTGGCGCCGGATCGCCCGCGCCGCGTCTCCTCTCGATCGCCGGGTCGCCTGGCGCAGGCTGGTCGGTCCTGTTGCTTTGTTATATCCGAATGGAACAGAGTGGCCGGGTCTACCCACGAGTACCTGGTACTCGGGTTTCATTAAGTTCGTCTGAGTTTTACCGTGGAGGTTCTTGAGAGCGACAGGACATAACAAGACCTTCTATTGGAAGGTTGGTGGGTGGGTGATGAATGTTGAATGTACAATAGTTGCTCCTATACGAAGGGGAAATATGTATAAAGAAAATAAATACCTGAAGAAGGAAACTAACTGTTTAAATTAGCGAATATGTAGATGAGTAAACGAATACAAAAACAAATTGATGAAATAAGAGTACAAAGTAAAATAACAGGATAGGTAAGTAAACAAGAGAGACTTAGTGCTTGTCCGCCCTGCAGTATTACATTTGGAATTTATTTCGAATTTGTGGACGCATTTGCAACGAGTTCAGCCCCACACGTGTGTGTATGTTTGTGTTTTGTGTGTGTGTTTTTTTGTTTACATGGGTCATTTCTAATAATTGAGTTTTTCTTCTCTCTCGTGTGTGTGTGTGTGTTTGTTTACATAGGTCATTTCTAGTGAGTTTTTCTCCTGACGTGTGTGTGTGTGTATGTGTGTGTGTGTGTGTGTGTGTGTGTGTGTGTCTATACGTGGGACATTTCCAATAGGCGAGTTTTTCTCCCCACACGTGTGTGTGTGTGTATGTGTGTGTGTGTGTGTGTGTGTGTGTGTGTGTGTACATGGGTCATTTCTAATAAGTGAGTTTTTCTCCACGTGCGCGCGCGCGCGTGTGTATGTATTTACCTAGTTGTATTTTACGGGAAGGGGAGCTATGCTCGTGGGGTCCCGTGTGTGTGTGTTTGTGTGTGTGTGTGTGTGTGTGTGTGTGTGTGTGTGTGTGTGTGTGTTTACGTGGGCTCTGTCTCGAACCTTTTTGGTTCGCAGTAGGGGACCCACCTCACTCTCACCTTAACAATGGCATCGCCACCGCGCGCCACCCACCCACCCACACGTAGGGAGGAGGAAGGACGTGTTGGCGCATGCGACACGCACGCACATTTTGTCGCATTTCACTCAACCACCACTGCTTCCTCATGTCTGTCCTTCATTCACTCTCCATCTCATCTCTCTCTCTCTCTCTCTCTCTCTCTCTCTCTCTCTCTCTCTCTCTCTCTCTCTCTCTCTCTCTCTCCTCTCTTCTTTATTCTCCTCTCTCTCTCTCCCTTCGCTCTTTTCTTTTCTCACTTCTCTCCTTCCCTTCTCTATTTTCTTTGTTCCCTCCTCTCAAGTCTCTCTCTCTCTCTCTCTCTCTCTCTCTCTCTCTCTCTCTCTCTCTCTCTCTCTCTCTCTCTCTCTCTCTCTCTCTCTCTCCTTTCCTCACTTCTCTCCTTTCCTCACTTCTCTCCTTCCCTTCTTTATTTTCTTTGTTCTCTCATCTTTCTCAACTCTGTGTATGTGTGTGTGTGTGTGCCTCATTGTACACTTGCATATACAGTACCGGTGCATGTATACATAAATATATTTATATTCGTTGTGTTCATATATGTTAAATATTTTATTTACTGCCGGGGTTAAGGGAATGCGATATGCAAATGGCTCTCCAAGGTTAACCCAATCGAACAAGCCTTGCACCAAATGCCAAGTCATGTACATCAGACTTACTAAATAGGGTAAGGGTTGTGAATAGGCCAACAGTAGGTGTCCCTGGAAATCTAGTCTGTTTGGAAACACCATTTGGAAAGAGGGTTTCCGGCTAAAAAAAAAAAGTGTGGTTGTATTAGGAGCAAAGGCATAGATTGTATATATACATATACATACATGCATACATATATATGTGTGTGTGTGTGTGTGCATGTGTTGAATAAAAATGCTGACAGATTTTGGTAAAGACACTGTGAGGTCGAAACGTCAGCAATAAATTTGACTATTTCCTCGTGTCTTTCTCCATCATTAAATATATATATATATATATATATATATATATATATATATATATATATATATATATATATATATATATATATATATATTATCTGACCTAGTTGCCCGAAAGGTTTCCTGTCGCCATACTTAATCGTTGTAACTCGTTTTCAATATATTTAGTGAAATTATTTTTACCAAATCGGTAAACACCCTCGAGAAACCGAACCAACATGTCCTGAAGGACAAAACTACCAGTAAATTATAGTCCACAACAACAACAACAACAACAACAATAACATTCTCCTTGAGGATAGAACTACCTATAAACTGCAACAACCTTTACAAAATCAACAACCGCAACAAAACAACAACCGCAACAAAAACATTTGGGTTGTCCTTAAGGATAAAACTACCTGTGAATTACGGTCCACAACAACAACAACAACAGCGACAGCATTGGGGTTCTGCCCTCTTGTAAATGATCCTGTTTACCATGATGCGGAAGGGAATCCTTACGTCGAAGAGGTTAAACGAGGGGGGGAAGGCGGAGCTTCGATCTGCGCCGGTTGGAGGTCATTTTAGGTCATTATGGAAATTGGGAGACTTGAGAGGGCGAGCAAAAGAAGGACATTTCTCTCTTTCTCCCTCTTTTTCTCTTTCTCCTTCTTTTTCTCTTTCTTTTTCTCTTTCTCCCTCTATCTCTTCCCCCCTCTATCTCTCCCTCTCTCCCTCTACCTCTCTGTCTTTCTCTCTCTCTCTATCTCCCTCTATCTCTCTCTCTCTCTCTATCTCTATCTTTCTCTCGATACAGAAAAAACGGGATATACTTCCGTAAATGGCATTTCGCCATTCCCATTTCGGGCGCTAACATAAGGAATACCTTAAAAAAAAAAACCTTACATATCATTTGCATTAACTTCTAAGATTATGGTTACCAGATTCGATGTTAACTAATTTAGTTAGTGTAAGCCATGTTAGATAAAGGTAAGGACGCAAGTATTTGGTTAGGAGTCATGGAAACGCCCATTGTATACACAAGAAATGTACTCCATATCAATGTCAAACGATTATGTTCAACATTGGGAGATGACCCTAGATTGAACC
The DNA here is from genome assembly GCF_046742065.1 of Oratosquilla oratoria. Lineage (NCBI taxonomy): Eukaryota > Metazoa > Arthropoda > Malacostraca > Stomatopoda > Squillidae > Oratosquilla > Oratosquilla oratoria. The sequence continues at coordinate 6,754,777 of NC_134809.1, forward strand.
AGGTTTCTTTCCGTCCGAGGTCAACCTATGAGATGAATAACAATAATGTGAATAAGACAGTGCTGAGATGAATAGAATAGTACCGGGATGGCAGATAGTACTGTGATGAATGAGATAATGATCTAAATAGAACAAAGATGTGTCTTTACTTCCACCAAGAGAGATTTTGTAGGTGTCTTCTTTTCTGAAAATAAAATTCTACCTGTGTCTGACTTGAACGCTCAAAAAGGTGAATATTTAAATAATTAGGTAAATAGATGAATGAATGAGGAAATAGATAAATAAACGGAAATGTAAATAAGCATAACGAAGACTTCTCGCAACAATCACTTGAGTTTGTGTTTGTACATCTTATATTCTATTGGGAGCGGTCATACAGATATTTTGGTTTCAACTTTCAATTAATTGTGTTACATATTTGTGTACTCTTTGGGATGTGAAGAAGTAAAAAGTGGACTTGTCAGGAATAGGTTTGATGCAGTCGGAGCTGCAACGGAACCTGAAGGGGAACCCGAAGAAGACAACTTCTTCAACAGGAAGAGAAGTTGTCGGAGGAAGGGTGAAAGTTGTGTTGGAGGAAGAACAACGCGACAATAAAGAACACTTTACACATACCGGTTTCTTGAATGATGTAAACCACATTCATTTATTCTAATCTGACAAAGGTTTGCCTCGGTAATGGTGCTGGAGTCTTGGTTTGTTGGTTCACTGTTTTGGTAAAAGATGTTCTTGAGTCTCGGTTACCTTTGATAAGGTGGTCACGTTTTCGGGCTTGTTCGTTCATTCGTTTGTGGTTTTAGCAAGTTTGCGCGGAAAGTTATGAAAGGATTTTGATTAAATTTTATGTAGGCGTAGAGGATTGGCTAAGAAACACTACATCAGATATATGTGTTGATTCAGATCTGATAATTATAAATAATAATAATAAAAATGATAAACTTCCGTGGCGAAGGTTTGTGCTCCTCGAATACTCAAAAAATTCTTTGCAAAAATATCCACATTTCCTCACATTAGTTTCTCCAGTGGCTATTGTAGATTCCTCTCATCTTTAACAAAGTCTGCCATATTGAAATGAACAGACCATGGGGATTGTCGAGGAAGAAGATGACGAGATTGAGGTACCGGTTCGGTGAATGATGTAAACTTGGCACGGACGGAAGAATGAGGGCGAGAATGAATTCTTTATCCTCCTTCAGTTATATACTGTATACATATATATATATATATATATATATATATATATATATATATATATATATATATATATATATATATATATATATATATATATATATATATTGACACACACTGAATGGTCCACAGTGCAGATCTTAATCTTTTTTCAACCAAAGGCGCAGTGGGTAGTCACTGTTACTTTGATACGTCTGAGCTGAGGTTCGAGCCCTTGGCTTCACTTCGTATCAGTTTCCGTATGTCTCCGACGAGCGCATTGTCAGTCTCGTTCGTGATGACATGGAATTAAAAGTAAAAAGTAAATGTGGTTGAAAAAAGAAAGAGAAAAAAAAAATATATATATATATATATGCGTGTGTGTGTGTGTGTGTGTGTGTGTGCGTGCGTGTGTGTATGGGTGTGGGCACACCTATAAGGAAGGAGAAAGTGTTTCGTAGGCGGGGGGGCTTGTCGAAGGATAGCAAATCCATGGTGAACTTAAGATTAGGAGAGAGAGAGAGAGAGAGATCCATGAAGCAGTGGAGAATGTGAAGGTGTGTCAAAGGGCATTGTGAAATGTTTAGTTATATCAGTCAGTGTGCGCGTGACTTCCCTTTGTTATTTTTACTTTTACTATTGTTATTTTCATTTTCATTCAATTCCACGCTACAAAGTCCTCTGAGAGTGGCACCGTCCTAGCCTTCCGGTGGGAGTTTGTGACGTTAAACCATATCATTGTTATTATTATTGTTATTATCATTATTATTATCATTATTATTATCATTATTATTATTATTACTATTATTATTATTATTATCATTATTATTACTTATTTGTATCTTTTATGTATATATTTTTTCTTTTTGTATTCGTAAAGCTTATTTTATTTTTTTAGTTGGATGTAATCGGCTTATATTAACCAGAATATAATATGTAAATGCAACGAGAACTATCAACGAAAGAGTTGAGAATCATCAACTCATTGTCGAGTAGTGGTTCTCATCAGCTGAATAAAATCGTTTATCAATAACCAGAATAAAGTTCTTTAAGTACGGTGAGATGACTTTGCGGGTTAAGGCGTGGAGGAGTTTAGTGTTCGACAAAGGGGCTATCACACTGGGCTTCCACGAGCTTCACCAGCTCCAACCGTCGACAGTTAAGAGTTCGTTTGAGTAAAAACGACTTCGGTTAAAGTATTTGAATTTTCAAATCTCCAAATATCAAATTATTTTTCCGTCATATAGAGCAAAGCTGAATGATGAACTAAGAGAAACCTTTGTTAATGTTAGATATACTGTTGAAATGTTCTTAGAGGAGTCTAGATATCTGTAAGCGAAGTCATATTCTTGTTATTCCAATGGAGGTTGAAGGTAATATGTTGGAGGAAAATTAGCCTAGTGTGATAACCCTCTTTATCTTGCTGGAGCAGAGTTGAGATGAAACGTAGACAATCATCATTAAGGTGAATAAAATCGAAGGTGTTAATTGAGGTAACTTTTAAGAGTATATGGATGTGCTCGGTCATGCTACATTACTTCTGACCCAGGGTAGTGGGCAGGATGCAGGGATGACCCGTCATCCAGGAGGAGCCAAGATAAGAAGGAGGGAAGGATGGGGATTGGGAATGAAGTATGTGGAGATGACATGGGTGGGAGTGGATTTATGCCTTTGAATTTGGCTACCTCCCTCGTGAGGGGAAAAAGCTGGTGGTATATGTATATATATATTTTATTGAATGACAAATTGGTGTCAGAACGATATTATTAACAAACTAGAATTATCAGACATCATATTTTATCATGCATTTATTTATTTGTGTTGCATGAATTCTCATAGGAACGTACCCATAGGGTTACAAAAAAGCAGGATGCCTAGTTCCAACCTCCGTCCCGTTTTAGCCGCCTTTACGACCCGAGTGGGGAGACTCGGTGGCAGTATTCTTTCTCCCCCCCTACCACAGTGGAGAGGCGAAAATCGAAATATATACTCAAAGAAGAGGTACAAGACAGTATTAAGAGGTGGGGACAGCATAACGGAGGGACAGTCGCAGTATAATAAAGTTTTGCGAGAGGCAGAGAGGGAAAGTTTGAATGTGTTTTGAAATAAAATGTTTGAGAAGTATGGTAGGGGTTACCAGGAGCTGATGAGGAGAGCAGGATTGGAAAAGGAGATGGCAAATAAGGCTGATGAAGGAGTATTGCGATGGTTTGGACGAATGGAAAGAATGAGTAAAGAAAGATAAGTAAAAGATATGTGGAAGGCAGAGGTGGAGGGAGTGAACTTGAGGGGACGACCGAGGATGAGATGGATAGATGGTGTGAAGGGGGTGTAGAGTAAGAAGGGAAGTCTTATCATATCGAAGGAATGTATTAAAATACACTTGAATCTGTATACAACAGAGGAAGTCTCGAATCAGAACACAACGGATACAATGCCACAATTCACCTGGATGCTTCATATTGAATGGTTCAGATAATGCACATACGTTGAACACATAGATAACTGGTAGTGCCTCTACCCTCCTCTGTCCCCATCCCCATTTCCCTCTTACCTTCTCCCTCCTCTTCCCCACACCCTCCTTCCCGCCCCTTTTCCCCCTTCCCTCCCCCCTTCACCTTCCCCCTTCCCCCTCTCCCTTTCCCCTTCCCCACTTCCCTCTCCTCCTCCCCTTCCTCCTCCCCCTCCCCCTCCCTCTCCTCCCTCCCCCTTCCCCCTTCCCTTCCCCCTCCCCCTTCCCTTCCCCCTCCCCCTTCCCACCCTTCCTCTCGTGGCACTGGTGTACGTACGCACATTGGGTACGAATCCCCACGAGGGAGTTGAGAAACGAGTCTTGCTGAAGTGTTGATTTCGCCAGAGGTGGACGACCCAGTTCTCGTCATGGGAGGACTGGGCGCGGGCGCGCGCGCGCGCGCACTCGCAACGCCCTGAAATGATGCATCAGAAAGTAGTGTGAGAGCTAGTGTGTACCCATGGGAGTGTGTGTGTGTGTTTGTTTTCTCTTACCCTCATCCACACTCACCCACTTTCCCTCACTCTCACTTTGTCTCACTCCATCTCTCCCCCCCCCCTCTCTCTCTCTCTCTCTCTCTCTCTCTCTCTCTCTCTCTCTCTCTCTCTCTCTCTCTCTCTCTCTCTTCTCTGTGTCTGTCTTTCTCTATTCTCTCCCTCTCGCTCTTCTCAGTGTCTCTTTCTCTTCTCTCTCTCTCTTCTCTCTCTCTCCTCTCTCTCTCTCTCTCTCTCTCTCTCTCTCTCTCTATTCTGTCTGCTCTCTATTCTCTCCGTGTGTTTGTCTCAATTCTTTGACATACACACGCGCGCATGCAGACACACACACACACACACACACACACACACACACACACACACACACACACACACACACACACACACACACACACACACACACACACACAATATCATCATTTGCTTGTGTGTGTGTATTAACCTCGCTGTATTACAGAAAAAGGGGGCAACGCTCGTTAAGTCAAGACTCTCCAATCACACTAATACTTAGCTGGTCCATGGGCATCATTTTGACATATACAGTGATTCCCAGTAACTGAACAAAGTCGCCTGGAGTCAAGTGATGACGCTCAAGGGTCAGTCGAGGGACATTGAACCCTCTGGAATGAATAAAATCGCTTGGCGACAGACGCAGTAAATGTTAAAAGGATTCGAACGGAGACGCGAAGGGGTGAGAGACCAAGGCTGCGTCGCAGTTGTTTACATATGCAAAGAAGTTTTGTTGTTGTTGTTGTTGTTTTCTGGCACCTCCTCCTCCTCTTCCTCCTCCTCCTCCCCTCCTCCTCCTTCTCCCCTCCTCCTCCTTCTCCCCTCCTCCTCCTTCTCCCCTCCTCCTCCTTCTCCCCTCCTCCTCCTCCTTCTCCCCTCCTCCTCCTTCTCCCCTCCTCCTCCTTCTCCCCTCCTCCTCCTTCTCCCCTCCTCCTCCTCCTCCTCCTCCTCCTCAGCCACCACCACCACCTCCACCACGTGACTCAGAATGGAATGACAATTTTGTCATTCTTTGAGACGGCCGGATCCTCGTGGCCTCCTGGAGGGGAGAGGGGGAGGGGGAGGCGATACCGTTGGGGTACCGATTGTGGGTGTGCTCCCTCTTTCCCCCCCTTCCCCCCCGACCACAGTCACTTGAACGAAGAAGGTGACCTCGAGAAGTCTATACATCATTCATGCATGCCCGTATACAGCGCACACGCACAGAGACAAGTGTGACATCTACACGTGCGTGCACACACACACACACACACACACACACACACACACACACACACACACACACACACACAAGCGTGACATTTACACGCGTGTGCACACAGACACACACACACACACACACACACACACACACACACACACACACACACACACACACACAAGCGTGACATTTACACGCGTGTGCACACAGACACACACACACACACACACACACACACACACACACACACACACACACACACAAGCGTGACATCTACACGCGCGTGCACACACACACACACACACACACACACACACACACACACATACACACACACACAGACACAAGCGTGACATCTACACGCGCGTGCACACACACACACACACACACACACTCACACTCACACACACACTCACACACACACTCACACACACATACACACACACACATACATATATTTTCTTCCGTCCCTCATCGGTCCTCTCTTGCTCTTTCCTTCCCTCCTTTTCCCAAACCTCTTCATCACTCTTTTCCTATCTCCCCTTCTCTTCCCTCTCTTTCCTTCTCTTTCCTTCACCTTTCCTTTCCACTCTTCCCTCTCTGTATCTCTTCCCTTCTCCCTATTCTCCCGTTTTCCCCTTTTGACCCCTACTCTCTTCTCCCTTCCCTTTTCCTCTTCTTTCCTCCAATTCCCTCTCCTTCCCTCTCCTCTCTACTCCTACGTCTCCCCCTCTCCCCCTTCCCTCTCTTTCCATGCCCTTCCCTTTACTCCCATATCGTTTCTGTTCCCTACTCCCCCCACTCCATCCCCGCCTTCCCCTTCCCTCTCCTTCTCTCTCATCTGTTCCATCTCTTCCCCTTTCCTCATTCCTTCCTTCCTTCCTTGTATTTCACTTTAATCCTGTCTCGTTTTTCTCTTGTCCAGACTCCCTCATTTCCTACCCTCTCATTGCATTATTCTCTCCTGTCTCCCTCCTCTCTCCCTCCCCCTCCCTTCCCTCTCCCTTCCCTCTCCCTTCCCTCTCCCTTCCCTCTCCCTTCCCTCTCTCTTCCCTCTCTCTTCCCTCTCTCTTCCCTCTCTCTCCCTTTTCCTTCCCTAGTCTCTCTTATCTCCTTCCTCTCTTGTATCTTTCACCCCTCCCATTCATTCTTTTCCTCTCCCCATTCCTCCCCACCACTCCCCCATCCCTCCCCCATCCCCACTTTTCCTCACGCTTAACCTTTGTTGAGCTTCACCTCCATCACCGCCACCGTCATCACCATCGTCATCGCCGCCGTCTCCGTCCATCGGGACGCGACTCTTTACGTCGTGGCCTGGCGAAGAAGGGGAGTGGGAGTGGGAGTTGGGTGGGGTGGGAGAGTGGGAGAGTGGCGTGGTTTGCGACAGTGGCCAACATGCTGCTGCTGCTGCTGCTGCAGGCGAGGCTTCCTGACCCCGGAAGAAGAGTTCATTGGAACGGGGTGGTGCCCTCCCGTCCTCCCTTCCCCGTCCTCCCTTCCCCGTCCTCCCTTCCCCGTCCTCCCGTCCTCTTTTCCCGTCCTTCCTTCCCCTCCTCCCTTCCCCGTCCTCCCGTCCTCTTTTCCCGTCCTTCCTTCCCCTCCTCCCTTCCCCGTCTTCCATTTCCCGTCCTCCCGTCCTCCCTTCCCCGTCCTCCCTTCCCCGTCCTCCCTTCCCCGTCCTCCCTTCCCCGTCCTCCCTTCCCCGTCCTCCCGTCCTCTTTTCCCCGTCCTTCCTTCCCGTCCTCCCTTCCCCGTCTTCCATTTCCCGTCCTCCCGTCCTAAATTCCCCGTCCTCCCGTCCTCCCGTCCGGCATCGATATCTTTGAATGTCTTTTATGTGTAATGGTGATGATTCCTGGGCGCGGTTAAGATGGTTTTTAACCTCGACAGATGTACGAAGTCTTCGTATGAGAAGACCTTTGTAGGCCTGTTTGCATCGTTAACCGACGCGCAACCTGAATAAAAGTGCCTGACGTTAGGTTGAATGAAATGCATAAATTTGTCAGTCATCGCATTTTTAGATTTATTTAGCTTTATTGATATTATTATTATTATTATTGCTATTATTAGTATTATTTTAGGGACGGTAGGGAGATGATTCTCTCCGACGTCCGCCCTGCAGGTACACCAATTGCAGCTACCTGTCGCTGGTATCAGGTAACAAAAGAGGCCATGATAATGTGAAACGGTGAGGGAGGAAGGGAGGGGGTGGTGGTGGAAGGGTTTAGGAGAACTAAGTAGCACAGGAAACCAGGGTAACTGTTAGTGATTGCAGGAAACGGAGATGGGAGGGGGTAGCTGCTATTGATTCCAGGAAACGGGGACAGGGAAGAGGGGATTGGCTGCTTGTGATTATAGGAAATGAGAGCAGGGGGGGGGGAAGGGGGTGTTTGTGTACTTGGGAAATGCGTTTCTAGGACTGCCCTGCTTTGTAGCGAGGCAGAAAGACTACGATCATCACCACCACTATCACCACCATACCACCACAATGGATTTACCACGCAGAAGTGTTCCTTGCGTAGATACCAAGGAACTATTTCTCGTGGTGCCAAATGTCCGCATCTTGGTGCTAAATGTCTGCATCTTGGTGCCAAATGTCCGCATCTTGGTGCCATATGTCCGCATCTTGGTGTCACATGTCCGCATCTTGGTGCCACGTGTCCGCATCTTGGTGCCACGTGTCCGCATCTTGGTGCCACATGCCCGCATCTTGGTGCCACATGTCAGCATCTTGGTGCCACATGTCCTCATCTTGGTGCCACATGTCCCCATCTTGGTGCCAGAAGCACTGTTTGAGCGAACCAGTGTCACGTAGAGACAAAACTCCACCTTGAAGGATTCGAGTCCCCGGGACTGGAAGACCTGGGCCGAGCACGCTATCCACTGGCCCACCACGACTCCAAACAACGAACTTGACTCTTGTGGTGTCTGCACTGTGACGTGATAGGCGTCAGTTTGGTGCCACAGTGTCACATGTCACGTGTCATGTGTCACATGTCGGCGTGCCCGTTTCGAGTTGCTCATGTCAGCCATGTGTCATTCAGTTGAGGTGGATGGTGACGCCCCCTCGCTTGTAACTCTCTCTCTCTCTCTCCCTCTCTCTCTCGCTCTCGCTCTCTCTCTCTCTCTCTCTCTCTCTCTCTCTCTCTCTCTCTCTCTCACTCTCTCTCCTTTCTCCCCCCTCTCTCTCTGTCTATGTATCTATCTATCTATCTTTCTCCCTCCTATCTCTCTCCCTCCCTCCTCTCTCACTCGCTCCCTCCGCTCTCTCTCCCTCCCTCCTGTCTTTCTGTCTGTATATTTTTCTGTCTCTATCTCTTTCTCTCTCTTTATCTCTCTCTCTCTCACGCGCGCGCGCGCACACACACACATTAACACACACACACACACACACACACACACACACACACACACACACACACACACACACACACACACACACACACTAAGGGCAGAGACCAAGTTGGAACCATGCATGGATATGAAGCTAAGTATAATTATTTTGTATTACAATAAGCTAAATACACACAACTACACTTGCAGATCCAGCACCCTTGTACAAGGCGTGACCTTTAAGTGGAGGGACCTGCACCCACTCCACCCCCCACCCCAACCCCCTTGCGTGGCATTTGGCACCTTCGCTGGCGCACGTGTTCCAGCGGCCACCTGCCAGGGAACGATTTGCTCGTAGTCCCTCCTAGAGAGGGACCCTGACGCTGTTGGGGTGCGGGGTGGGAGCGAGGGGGGGACGTCCCCCCCCCTTTTTTTTCCGCGCGCGAGGAGGGGACGGAAGGGAGGTGGAGGGGGGGCGGTCCTTTGAAATGTCAGCGCGCTGTCGATTTTTTACTGACGGATATCGATCCACCGACCACGTGGGTTGATTTCAGACTGGCTGACTAACGCGTCTCGTGGCGTCATAGGGAGCACAATGGTCTCGTAATCGCTTAGGTGTGGGTTCGAGTCCCGCCAAGATTTCCAATTCACGGCAGTGAATGTTAGTTGCCCCAGCAGCCCCTAAAGCGCATAATAGGGCAAAGGTGACGGTTTCGGCCGCGGATACTCAGCGCCTCCTGGCGTAGGCTCCTCACATTCGCCTTCTGACTAACTGAGCGAGTGACTGTCGAGCCTTATGAGTAATGTCCTAATATGCATAACATGTAGGACAAGTGACATCAGTTAAGGAGGATCGTTATACGGGTTCCTCCTCGCTCAGTCTTCCTCCCCTCCCTCCTCTTCCTCCTCTTCCTCCTTTCCTCCTCCTTCACCTCCTCCTCCTACTTCTTCTCCTCCTCCTCTCCTCTTCCTCCTCCTTTTTTTCTCCTCCCTCACCTCCAACACCCCCTCTCCTCCTCCTCCCCCCTCTCCTTCTCTTCGTCTCCATCCTCATCCTACTACTCCTCGTCCTACTTCCCACTCCCTATTTCCTACCTCTCTATCTTCTCGTCCTACTTCCTACTCCCTATTTCCTCCTCCTCCTCCTCCTTCACCTCCTACACCTCCTCCTCCTTCACCTCCTCCTCTTCCGTGTCTTCATCCTCATCCAACTCCATCTCATCCTACTTCCTCCTCCTCCTCCTCCTCCTCCTCCTCCTCCTCCTCTTTTCCCCCACGGCGGGAGGGGAAGAGGGAAAGAGCCGTGGTCTTCCGTGTTCTTCCGGGAAGCGTAGCAACGACGCCGTGTGGACGCAGCGAGTCGCCTAGTGACGTGATGGCCCAGGTCGTCGTCACATGACCACGCCCCAGCCTCCTTTCCCTCCTTTCCCCACACAATGCCACCCTCGTTGTCACTCCCATATTCCCACAATTTTCCCTCCCACCCTTCCTCTCCCTCTCCCACCCTCCTTACTCTCCCGTCCTCTCTCCTCCCCATCTTCCCCCATTCCCTTTCCTCCCCATTCTCTGTCTTTCCCCATCTCCTCTCCGTCTTCATCCTCTCTCCTCTTCATACGTTCTTTCCGTCTCTCTCCTTCCTTATGGTCGGTTCACCCCATCTACTCTCTCTCTCTCTCTCTCTCTCTTTCAAACCAACCAACAAAAAAAAAAATAAAGGAAAAATAAACACAAATATAAATAAATAAATGAATAGATAAATACGATAAAATAATAGTGATGATAGTATTAATGATAGATTAGGTACCGAAAGAGCCCTGTAATGATCAGTAGATCTGTTACTGTTCGTTCTTCCTTATAACTCCGTCTAATTCACCCACACTTCGTCCCCATCCATCCATCCATCTATCCATCCTTCCACGCTCCTTTCCTTCTTCCCATCCACCAATCAAAACAAAACTTACCACTTTTCAACCCCGATCCTTCCCCCTCCTATAACAATTACATAAGAACATAAGAATGAAGGAGACTACAAGAGACCATAAGGCCTACACTAGGCAGTCCATATCTATTACCACCTATCATCCCAATCCATAAAGATGTCTAACCGTAAAACAACTGATAGTTTCAGCGCTCACTACATAGTTACAAAGTCTATAAGAACATATTAAGTCTATTAGTTACCAACCTTGATGACTCCAACTCTTCGGTGGGATATTGTCCACGTGGATAGAAACGCAGGATAATGACAAAAAAAAAAAATACGACATTTTCCCGTCCACCCGCTCACCACCTTATAGCGTTGCTGCAGGTGCAACATCGTGTATAGTGGTAGTGGGAGAGGCTGTGTTTCCCACCCTCCTCTCCCCCTCCCTCCCTCCCCCGGGGGAGAGGCGGGGGGGGGGCATGCAGCTGCACACGGAAGCCAGGTGTCTCTTCGGGGAACCGCTACCTTTTGCAGCTGGTGCGTAGAACTAGCCAGCTGGGTATCGAGACCTGTGTGTGATGGTGGTTCGGGGTGACGTGTCGGGATGCTCAGTCCCGTTGGTTATGTATTTACTAGAGCAGTTATATCTCGCTCGCTCTCTTTCTCTTTCTCCTCTCTCTCTCTCTCTCTCTCTCTCTCTCTCTCTCTCTCTCTCTCTCTCTCTCTCTCTCTCTCTCTCTCTCTCTCTCTCTCTCTTTTTCTACCCATGACTTGCGTGCGCACACGCATAGTAGAGAGGTAAAAGGTAGAGGAGAGAGAGAGAGGGATATGAAAGAGGAGAGAGGCAAAAGAGAGAGAGATATGAAAGACGAGAGAGGCAAAAGAGAGAGAGAGAGAGAGAGAGAGAGAGAGAGAGAGAGAGAGAGAGGTAAAAGGTAGAGGAGGGGGAGAGATATATATGTGAGAGGTTCCCATTAATGATTTCCCTTGATTGATGCCGACAGTCCGTAACCGTGCCTTAATGACGTGCCAGAACATCACGAAATACTCAACAACAAAAACAAAAATGATCCAAAACATAAAAGAAAAGAAAAGAAAAAAAAAACCAAGCACGTAATTAAAACCTATATTAACAACATTAATATAGGAAAACCAGTTTCTTCCGCGACAGTTATGCCCGCCAAGGTGTGAACCTCGCGGGATCCTATACAACACACTCCATCGGTGACACTGGAGGCGTCAAGAGTCCCATGGATCTGGTTGGTTAGTTGGCGCCGCCGCCGCCGCTGCAGACCGCGAGTTCAGTCGCTCTGGGGGACGGGGGGAGGGGGAAGGGGGTGGGGGGGGCGCTGACCCGCGCCAAAAGGGGTCGATGATAC
>NC_134809.1:6771798-6776798 GCF_046742065.1 Oratosquilla oratoria
CGGACCGAACCCAATATAAGGAAACCTGACAACCGGTGACTGCTCTCATCCTCCTCTTCCTCCTCCTCTTCCTCCTCTTCCTCCTCTTCTTCCTCCTAACACTACTACACGTACTATTACGACTACTACTACTATATACCGGTGGTATAAGAATAGTCCTACACTAATTCAACATTGGCAATAGATCATTGTTTCTTCCCCGGGGATCGTTGCCGGCCGCTCTGGGGCTATGGGTTTCTAGTCAGTGAGATTCGTGGCAACAATTATTATTGTTATTCTAGGATGTATTTTTATACTTTGTGGTATACAGGATGTCCATGTGTTGCACAATGCGAAATGAAACGAGTGCTACCAACCCTACCGGAGCAGCACGAGATCATTGGTAGCCCTGTCGCCACCGAGATTAATAAAATCGCCTGGCGGCATCCAGAACAAGGAGCACCCGGTTCGTGAAGCCTAAATGACACGGGGCTAATTTAGTAGCCGCTAGTTTTAGCCCCAAGTTAACTTAAGCCTACGCGACTTGAGCGAGTTCGTTAGAGTAAAAACGACTTCGGTTACAATATTTTGTTTTTCGAATCTCCAAATGTCAAATCACCTTTGCGTCATATATTGAGAAGCTGAATGACGAACTAAGAGAAGTTAAACGTAGAATACGAATATTAGACATATTGTTGAATTGTGGACTTAAGGAAGTCTAGAATATTGTAAGCGAAGTCCTCCTGGAGATGTTCAAATTCACAACATTGACGAGAATCGTGATAGCGTGATTGGGGTTTAAGAGAACTTGGCTTAGATATTTGCTATACGTGAGCTGGTGCATGACTGAGTACCGAGGAACAATGGACTTGCACGCTGCAATCTACGTAACCTAACCATCGAAAGCCAACATAAGAATGGAGGAGACTGAATGAGACCATAAGGCTTACATTTGGCAGTTCCAATAACGTAACCATCGAAACCCAATACAAAAATGGAGGAAACTGCATGAGACCATAAGGCTTACACTAGGCAGTTCCAATAACGTAACCATCGAAACCCAACATAGAAATGGAGGAAACTGCATGAGACCATAAGGCTTACACTAGGCAGTTCCAAGAACGTAACCATCGAAACCCTTACATAAAAATGGAGGAGACTGCATGAGACCATAAGGCTTACACTAGGCAGTTCCAAGAACGTAACCATCGAAACCCTTCATAAGAACATAATTTGGAGGAGACTGCATGAGACCATAAGGCTTACACTAGGCAGTTCCATGTCCCTTAACACCCGTTCGTATCCATAAAGTTATCTCATCTTAAAACAACCAATTGTTTCAACGCTTATTATAGTTACTAAAGTCCCTGTCAAACATTCAAGATTCTCGTTAAATGTTGTGAATTTGGAAATCTTCAAGACGACTTTTCTTGCTCTATTCTAGACTTCCGTAAGGACAATTCAACAATGTATCTAATATTCTTCTAAATTTAACTTCTCTTTGTTCGTCATTTACCCTCAAGTCAGCCAAGATGATTTATTGAGCTGCTTGATGACCCTTCATAAGGAAAGGAATAAGCATTAACCTTGAAAAAAAATCTATTACAGTGTTAAATTAGGTTAAGTACCGATACAGCCATATATGGACCAATAGGTCTGTCTGTCTGCTGTTCGTTTGTCCATATAACTCCATGTAACATTCAGGTTTGGCGTAACGGGGTTCCCTAATTGGTTAAACAAGAAAATTAACGACCAATTTTGTCTGATTGGTGTGTGTGTATGTGTGTGTGTGTGTGTGTGTGTGTGTGCGTGCGTGTACGTGTTCGACTCTCCCCGTCTTAGGTCAAGGAAAGTTGGGAGAGGTTGGGGGGGGGAGGGGGAGGGATTGTGGTGGGTACGGGTTGGGGGGAGGGTTGGAATGGAGGAGGGGAGGGGGAGGAGGAAGATCTTGGCCCGGGAGATCAGACGTTTGTACCCATGAGTTCCCAAGTTATTATTTTTTCTTTCATTTTATTATTTATTTATTTCTGTTATTCATTTATCTATCCACGTGTTGTTACCTTATTTGGTAATGCAATTTTTTTGTTCTTTCTGTTTATATTTATTGTATTTAGCGAACTTCCGGGTAGGTTAGACTACTTAAGTGTTTTTTCGAGGGTTTGAAGGAAAGTGGGCTATGACACAAAGTGCTTGGGTGAAGATGTTTTATCTCTGCTTTGGAAGTTTCCAAAGGCTTCGAGTCCTTCGGCATAAATCCTCTCGTCGGACAGTCAGGAGCAAAAGTGTTTAGACTCTGATTCCATTTATGTAATTAAATTGGTACCATTGCATTAGTATGAATTTAGTTTGTAGTGTATGTATATATATATATATATATATATATATATATATATATATATATATATATATATATATATATATATATACACGAGACACAACTTCGTGAAAGCTGTGTATGCACTGTTCAAATCATATAACAGGTCGTGGTACTCAAAGTCGCTTACAGAACTTGACCTTTGTCTGCGGAGAAACTTATCATCGTAAAAGAAAAGAAAAGAAAACGAAGAAGAAAAAATCCCCCTCCCCCATGTCCTCCAAGGTTCTGACGTCATCTGAATAGAATAACCAGGCGATGGTCTTAATAAAATCCCTAAAGGACGCCACAGCAGGTGAATGAAATCGTTTGGCGTCAGAGGAGCACGTCTACCTGGTAAACGTTGCTGTGACGTGGGCGTGACGTCGAAGGATGACGTCATATATCAGGTCAGGTCAGAGGACTTGTACGATGACGTCATAGGTCAGGTCAGAGGACTTGTGCGATGACGTCATATGTCAGGTCATGCCTTGTCAGAGGACTTGGTCGATGACGTCATATGTCATGCCATGTCATGTCAGGACTTGTACGATGACGTCATATGTCAGGTCATGTCAGAAGACTTGTACGATGACGTCAAATGTCAGGTCATGTCATGTCAGAAGGCTAGTATGTCGATCGTATGCGATTTGGCATCATGTCGATCGGTCGAGTCGATCAGCATTTAAACAAGTTATCGAAAGAGGGAGAAGGATCATTAAATTGAATAAAATCGTTTGCCGGCAGCCAAAACAACAAATCCCATTCGGTGTTCATCTTTCGATTGAACAGTTTTTGATACATTTATTGGTCAGTGGGTCGCGATCAATGGGTTGGGGGTTCAGATCATGAGGTTGGCATTAGTAAGGGTGCCCCGTTTCATCTCCCTCCTTCCTCTCCCTCTCCCCTCCTTCCCTCCTCCTTACTCCCTCTTTACCCCTCCTTCCTCCTCCTTCCTCCTTCCCCCATCTACCTCCTCCTTCCTTCTTCCCCCACCTTCCTCCTTATACCCTCCTAATCCCGCCTTCTTCCTCCTCCCTCCTCCTCCCTCTTCCTTCCTACTCCTTCCTCCTTCCTCTTCCTTCCTCCTCACTCCTTCCTCGTTACCTCCCTCCTTCCCCCCTCCCTCCCACCCCTTCATCGACTTCCAGCTAAGGACCTTCAAATTTGGGACATGGGTTTCCTGCTCTCTCTCTCTCTTTCTCTCTCTCTCTCTCTCTCTCTCTCTCTCTCTCTCTCTCTCTCTCTCTCTCTTCCACCTCAGCCATCATCTCGTCCTCCCTCCCCTCTCCTTCCCCATCTTCCACATCCCCTCCTCTCTCTCCAGTCCCTCCCCACCCTCCACCTTCCACTTCCGTACCTACCTACCACCCTCTTCCTCTCCTCCCTCCCACCCTCCCTCACTCCCTCCTTGGGGCGTTTCTCTCCGTCCAGCCTCCCTCCTCCACCTACCTCCATCCCTCACTGCTTTTCACCTCCTCAGCACCTGCACCACCTACCCCGCGCTTTCCGTCTTAACCTTTCAACACCTATCTTCCTTTCTTCCTTCTTACAGCCTCCTCCCTCCTCCTCCTCCTCCTCCTCCTCCTCACTCCTCGCTCCTCCTCCTCCTCTCTCCTCCTCCATCCTCCTCTTCCTCCTCTCTCCTTTCTCCTCCTCCTCCTCTCTCCTCCGCCTCCTCTCTCCTCCTCCTCCTCTCTCCTCCTTCTCTCTCCTCCTCTCTCCTCCTCCTCCTGTGGTTTTACCACCACCGCAGTAAGTCTCTGGTGATATTAGATATTGCGATGATACTATCACCACCACCGTGAGATGGTCGCTTCCCCGCCCGGCTGCCAGGGCTGTCGGGGCTCGAACTCACAACCACCTGATAATGAGTTCAAGACGGTATCTACTGGTACCACGCGGGTCCACCAGAAACGTAGTAAACATATGTCCAGCTCCAAGGGAGGTGCCCATACCATCCCCATAGTTGTCGAAGTTTTTAAGTAAGGAATAAAATGAATAAATAATAGATTGATATCGGGGGATATAGAGCTATATACTGTAGGAGCGATTCAGGATAGTCATAGAGAACTCAAATATAGCCCTTTTCCAGCCTTACGTATACGAAATAATTTGAAAAATAAATACAAGCATATATACAATGAAAAGACGTACAAAGGAGATCAGAGCATGATTTGGATCACATATCCAATGCTACTACTCCGCATGTATGAACGTGTGTGTGTGTGTGTGTGTGTGTGTGTGTGTGTGTGTGTGTGTGTGTTGTACATATATGTGTGTAGGAATATGCATGTAGGTTTTCATATCCGTTCGTGGTCACTTTTTGGCTGGACATTGATACCAGAACCACAGTAAGCTCTGAGAGAGGAGAATGTAACACCATTCCTCCTCCTCCTCCTCCTCCTCCTCCTCCTCCTCCTCCTCCTTAGCCTCTTCTTCCTCTTCCTCCGCCTTAGGTTCCGCCTCTTACCCTTCCTCCTCCCTCTACTCTTTCTTATCCACTTGTCCTTCTCCTCGTCATCCTTGTCCTCCTCTTCCTTCCTCTTACTTCCTCTTCCTTCCACCTTCCTCCTACCCCACCTCCTCCTACTCGTCCCGCTGAACATCCTCTTCCTACCCCTCCTCCTCCGCTTCCTCCTCAGCCTCCTTGCCCTCCTACTGTTAT
>NC_134809.1:6779298-6816798 GCF_046742065.1 Oratosquilla oratoria
GACGTCGTCTCGATTCTCATCTCCCCCCCCTCCCCCCACTTTCTCCTTGCTTCTCCTCCTCTCCTTTCTCTCTCCTTTCCTTTCTCGTCCTCCATCACTCTTTTGTCTCTCTTCCCCCTCCTCCTCTTCTTTCTCCCTACTCTTCCTCCTCCTCCGCCTCCTCCTCCTCCTTCTTTCTTTCTCCCTACTCTTCCTCCTCCTCCTCCTCCTCCTCCTGGATGCGTATGCCCACTGCGTGTTGGTATGTCCGAGAAAAGCGCCCCGGGCTGTGTTGGGGTCGGGAAGGATCACATAGCTTAGGAGAGAGAGAGAGAGAGAGAGAGAGATGGGGGGGAGTACCACATAATTAGAGTGCCACTTCTCAATGCCACGAGGACGCTGCATAGTTCACTTCATTGCGAACTTGTTCACTTCACATTCCAAGCCACAGTTCTTCACAATCCACCATTTCACACTGTCACTTTGTGTTCTGCAAGTTGGCTTTGTGGGAGTTCACATTTGTCACTTGAACGTATGACGTCATTCTCCCCTTCCACCTAGTGCGCTATTTCATGCTGTCATAGTGCTATGTGACACAGTGCTAGGTCACAGTGCCAGGTCACAGTGTCAGGTCACGCTGCGTATGACCTGAAACCCACCCGTGTTAGACTGTTTCTGCATGTTTGTACCTATAGTACTGTGACCCTTCATATACAGTCACTTCCTACG
The DNA here is from genome assembly GCF_046742065.1 of Oratosquilla oratoria. Classification (NCBI taxonomy): domain Eukaryota; kingdom Metazoa; phylum Arthropoda; class Malacostraca; order Stomatopoda; family Squillidae; genus Oratosquilla; species Oratosquilla oratoria. Next base: position 6,780,007 of record NC_134809.1, read on the forward strand.
TTCACTTCTCGTTGAATCACTTCACAGTTCACATCAACCTCGCCTCTTTTCTCTTGACCACTTAACGCCCTACCCCACTCTACGTATTCCGCAACGAGTCACTGAATCGAAGATGGTAATACATTGAGGTCTTCGTCATACCATGGGCGGGTGGATGTGGGTGAATGAAGGGAGCATCGCATAGCCGCACACAGCCTTCCTAAGTGGGTGGCACAGTGTCACTACATTGTTGATTTATACTAGGGTACATGTTGTATCGTGTGTTAATTTGTTATCGTATCTGTATACTTGGTTTTTATGTATTTGTGTAGCGGTGGGGTGTAGGTCCGTAGCGTAATTTAATCGTCGTTTGATTTATTTATTTATTTAATCGTTATTTATTTATTTGTTTATTTTTATTGTTATGCTATTATTGTGGTCCATCGGGTCGAAAGTATCCTCATTAGTGGAGAGTGATGAATTGTCTTTGCGGTTTCCTTCTTGTGAAGGACACTTTGACCACCCACATTGTCTTTCGCCTCCATCCTGCAATCCTAGCCTTTAATCCACCATCGCTCCTTCTGCCTCCTCCTCCTCCTCCTCCTCCTTCTCCACCTTCTCCCCCTCCCCTTCTCCTTTTCCTCCTTCTCATCTTCCTCCTCCGCCTCCTCCTTCTCCTTCTTCCACTCCTCCTCCTCTTCCTCCTCTTCCTCCTCCTTCCCTCTACCTCCTCTTACTCCTCCCCTCTTCCTCTCCTCCTCTTACAACTCCTCCTCCTTCTCCATCTTCTCCCCTCCCCTCCTCCTTTTCCTCCTCATCTTCCTCCTCTTCCTCCTCCTCCTCCTCCTTCCCTCCCACTCCCCTCCTCCTCCTCCTCCTCCTCCTCCTCCGCTCCCCCTTCTTATTCTCCTCCTCCTCTTCCTCCTCCCCTCCTTTCCCGTTCCTTCCTTCCTTGGTCCTTCTTCTTCTTCCCCGCTCCCACTTGCTCTCCATCTCCTTGACCCACTTGGCCCCGCCATCAGTTCTTACTCTCTCTCTCTCTCTCTCTCTCTCTCTCTCCACTCGCCCAGTCTGTCCTCTGTCCTCTGTGAAATGGAGCCTGTGGCGATTGCCAAGATAAAACAATGACACTTCTTCTCGACGTAACCAGAATAGAGCACTGTGATCTATACCACTGATCTAGACCACTGTGATCTAGACCACTGTGATCTAGACCACTGTGATCTATACCACTGTGATCTATACCACTGTAATCTATACCACTGTAATCTATACCTCTGTGATCTATACCACTGTGATCTATACCACTGTGATCTATACCACTGATCTAGACCACTGTGATCTAGACCACTGTGATCTAGACCACTGTGATCTATACCACTGTGATCTATACCACTGTAATCTATACCACTGTAATCTATACCTTTGTGATCTATACCACTGTGATCTAGACCACTGTAATCCATACCTCTGTGATCTATACCACTGTGATCTATACCTCTATGATCTATACCACTGTGATCTAGACCACTGTGATCTATACCACTGTAATCTATACCACTGTAATCTATACCTCTGTGATCTATACCACTGTGATCTAGACCACTGTAATCCATACCTCTGTGATCTATACCTCTATGATCTATACCACTGTGATCTAGACCACTGTGATCTATACCTCTGTGATCTGTACCAGTTCCCACAAATGAGCGAGATTTTTTACCACAAAATTCCCACAAGGAAATCTGAATTTCCACATTTTTTCCCACAGAAAGAAGGAATTATTATATACACATATAGGTTCATTGCAACATACATTTTGCTCACAAAAACATTCCTATTTGAGCACATTTCTTAGACACAAATTTGTGAAAAATTTCCCACAAAATGGCATCGGTGATGGTAACACAACTTAATAATTAATAGATATTTTTCCTTTTTATTTTTTTTATTTCAGACACACCGATTCTCTAACCTCGTTTAATAAGATTTTCTGCACTGCTTTCATTCTTCGTTTAAGGAAAAAAATTGACAATTGTATTATGAGTTAGTATTTCCGTGTGGCCTCATTATACATCGAAAGGTCATTTGCTGGTTTGCTAGGTCGTTGTATCCCAGTAAGAGAGGATGTAGATACTTTCGCTTTTTAGAGAACGCAAAAATAAATAAATATATAAATAAATAAGTAAAAAATAAAGACATGAAATAGAAATAAATAAAATAAAATTGAAATGGAACATAACGTTGAAATATATAAGATAAATAAGATATAAAATAACAAGTGAAATAAAGAACTAAATTAAAATAAAATAAAATATATTAGAATGAAAACGAAACAAGATGAAAATAAACAAAATAAAAAAGAATATAAAAATTAAACAAAGGATGAAAAAATTAATAAAATAAAAAACAAACAAGATAAAAGTAAAATAAAGATGAAACAAAAGATGAAAATAAAGAATAGAAAATAATATAAAATCCTTCTTCGCCGGCCGTTAGCTCGCGAGCGTGTCCGATCTCGCGTTGCCTTGGCAGTCTTTCTTGCAGAGGAACGACACTCGAGGAAGAGAAGGAGCAAGGAGGAGGAGGAGGAGGAAGGATGGAGGAGGAGGAGCAAGAAGGATTGAAGAGGAGGAGGAGAAGAAGAAAAAGGATGGAGGACGACGAGGAGGAGGAGAAGCAAGAAGGATTGAAGAGTAGGAGGAGGAGCAAGAAGGATGGAGGAGGAGGAGAAGGAGGAAGAAGGATGGAGGAGGTGGAGGAACAAGAAGGAGGAGGAAGAAGGGTGGAGGAGGAGGAGGAGCAAGAAGGAGGAGGGAAAAGGATGGAGGAGGAAGAAGAATGGAGGACGAGGAGGAGGAGCAAGAAGAGGAGGAGGAGGGGGAAGAGGAGGAACAAGAAGGATGGAGGAGGAGGAGGAGGTGGTTAACATCGAGCGGATGTTGAGTCTGCATAAAGGAAGGAAGGAAATGGAGGAGGAGGAGGAGGGGAAGAGGAGGAAAAGAGGGGAGTTGGAAAGAGAAGAGGAGAGGATGTGACAGAGGTGAGAGGAGTTTGTGTGTGTGTGTGTGTGTGTTCTTCATAACGCTCATCAAATATTCCATTTTCTAGAAATTCTTTTGGTCACGTTCTCTTGGTATTCTTTGATCCCATATTTCAGTTTCCTGTGCTCGCCTTCCACGGTTCTGATATCAGTCATGTCACGCATTCTTTCTTCTTTTTTCTTCTTCTTTTTTTTCTTCTTTCTTTTAGGTTACAGAGCGTTGTAGGTTGCTGTTCTATGTATTCTACTTTCCTTATATATTTTTCATGTTTTGTAGAAATCATGTGTGCGTGTGTGTGTGTGTGTGTGTGAATCACCGTGATCTTGGACCACGTGCTTGACTCAGGATCGACAGCAATACCTCGAGCTGTACTAGCTCAGAGCTTGTATAACTTGATCTTTGGGTAATATATCTTATACCCATTTCACCCCTTTGTGTGTGTGTGTGTGTGAGTGTGTGTGTGTGTGTGTATGAGTGTGTGTGCGTGTGTATTCTTGGTTTTGCATCGAACAGAAGTCCCGCGTTTGCCTTGCCATTGCGCCATTGCAGCAGTGTATAGCCTTGACCTTGCGGCTCTTCTGTTCTTGGCAGCTCGGCGGCCGGAGCTGGCGGTCACTCAGCGGATCTGGCTGGATTCTTGCTCGTTCTCTCTTGCTCGCTCTCTCTGGCTGTCTCTCTTGCTCTCTATCTGTCTTGCTCCCTCGCGTCCTCTCTCTTGCTTTCTCTTGGTCTCTATATATCATGCTCTCTCGTTCTCTCTCATGCTCTCTCTCTTGCTCTTTCTCATTCTCTCTTGCTTTCTCTTGCTCTCTTTCTCTTTCATTCTCTCTCTTGCTCCCTCCCTCTTGCTTTCTCATTCTTGCTCTCTCTCTTGCTCTCTCATTCTCGCTCTCACTCTCTCTCACTCACTCCCCCCTCTCTCTCTCTCTCTCTCTCTCTCTCTCTCTCTCTCTCTCTCTCTCTCTCTCTCTCTCTCTCTCTCTCTCTCTCTCTGTGTTTCCCTCTCTCCCATTCCTGAAGCCCTTTTGAGATTGTAGGGCTTCCCTCGTCCGGTTAGAATGGCCTGGAGGCATCAGGAATTAATTGATTATGTAAAAAGATCCCTAGCACAGTGGTTAAGGCCCCTTTTCACGACACCGGGGGTGGGGGGGAGACGCCTTTCAACTGAATAAAATGATGTGGTGGCAGGAACTGGAATAGGATTGGTAACACGACTCTAGTGGAAGAATTAAGCCGTTCAGTGTTGGGGTTTAAATTGCTTTTTAATGACGGGGGCTGTTGTTAACCATATTGAAAATTGGTTGGTTAGGTTAGCTGGCTGGTTTGGGTCAAATGGCGTCAAGGGGGGAAATGTCACAGAAAATGTAACAGAAAAGATAAATCATAAATTTGACCAGGAATGGTTAGGTTGGCTTGAGATTTTTTTAGCCTCATTCAACACATCACACTTCACCGAAGCACTTTTGTCATCGAGCTCCGATGAACTACCATAAGAGAAGAAATGTGTGTGTGATTCACCATGGTCTTGGATCACGTGTTCGACTCGTGATCGACAGCTATTACCCTCCCGGAAGAGAGCTCAGAGCTCATATATGACCGATCTATGGGTAATGCTGTGACCTTACCCGCACACACACACACACAACTCCCAGCCCACGAGAGTTGGAGTAACGACTCGAAGCACAGCGATACTGAAATTATTTCAGCCCTGGGCAGGATTCGAACACGGACCGCCGTAGTGACAGTTGGGGACTCTACCAACCGCGCCACCGAGTACGTGTGTGTGTGTGTGTGTGTGTGTGTGTGTGTGTGTGTGTGTGTGTGTGTAATGATATAATAATAATAATAATCGGTATGTTGAATTAACAACAATACAGAAACACTGACAACATACAAGTTATGCTAATTTTAGGACAACCCTAATTTGAGTGAATAACGTGCACACGTGTGTGCGTGTGTGTGTGTTTGTGTTTCAGAGCCAGACGATAGTGTCACGTCCCGCAACTTCAAGGTCCGTTTCTCGGTTTGAATGGATTTGCTTTCTTTCGCTCCAGACAAGATTGTCAGCGTGACATCGGTTTGAAGGACCCGAAACCAGAGGTCGAGTACGACTCGATATAAGACTCGAAGTCTGGAGAACGACACTTCAGCGTCTTGCGAAGTTTTCCTCTTGTGTGAGATGAAGTTTGGTCCGGTTAAACGCATGGAATCTTATGCAGTTAAGGGGGTCAACTTCGTCCTGTGAAATGCCTCAATTGAAGCCATAGTTAGTCCTTTTAATTGCATAAAATCTTATGCGTTTAACCAGAACAAAGTCGGTTAACTATGACGTCATTGGGCGCACGTTGGAACGTTTTTGAATACAGCTCGAGGAATATATTACAAAAGAAAGTAAATTGAAAAATAAAATGAATTAATGAATAAGCATATACATAAATATAATAAATGAAAATATGTATGAAATAGATAAATCAAGATTTAAACGAGATAACATGACGTCGTTGGGTGACTGTCGGGATGTTTTTGAATCTTGCAAAAAAAGATAAATAGATAAATGAAATTGATAAACGGATAAAGAAATTGATACATGTTGAATAAATCAAAGGAGCAAAAGTAAATGAAGACGAAAAGTAAATAAACAAATTGATAAAATTTGAATAAGATTTTATATTTTTTATTTTATCATTATTATTGTTATTATTATTATTATTATTATTATTATTATTATTTGTACTGTGGTAGTGGTGCCATATTTCTAGAATATTTCGCCAACCCTAGCGAACCTAGTTTACTAGTTAAGGATTACAAAGGCGGAGCATGTCGGCAGGAGACCTTTTGGTCCATAACTAGGTCGGATGCGAAAAAAAAGAATGAATGAATAAGAATATAATATAAATGATAATAAATAAAAATAGATAAGATAAATGCATAGGTAAACTGAACATCTAGTAGGATGATGCTATGCTTTGCTTAACATCAAGTCACTTTTGTGAAAAACAAGCTCAAGAGGAAGTACTTCAGACTGAATTGAGCTCCGTGGTGGATGCGCTGTGTTTCAATCAATCAATCAAATCAGCCATCCTGAGTCCACTGCTGAACAAAGGCCTCCTTCATAGCATTCCATGAATCACACGACCGTGCCATCCTCTGCCACGTCACTCCTGCAAACTTTTCGATCTCGTCTCTCCACCTTCTGTCTGGTTTCTTCATTTATTTTGCTCTTCTTTGGACGGCATGGGAGAGGAAACCCAGACAGGAAAGGGAGAGATGAGGTAGAAAAGTTTGCAGGAGTAATGTGGCACAGTCGTGCGGCTCATGATGGAAGTGTATATGCGAGGCCTTTGTTCGACAGTGGATTACGAATGGTCGATTGATGGATTGCCCAGAGGAGCTGGTAGAAGTCTCCACGAAGACTTGTCTGGTAAAAAAAGAGAGAGAGAAAAAAAAGAGAAAATGAACTATGATGGGAAAGAGAACGAAGACATTTACGAAATTTTCATTTCCTTGCGCTTTGGTACAAAGAGCTTTCTTTAAGAAATGTGGAACTAAGAACTCTTATACCTTTTTCAGCACCTCCCTGTCCTCTTCCTCCTCTGTTTTACATCAGCCATTCTTCATATCCATTCTACATATCTCTCCCATAAAAACATTCACGTCAGCTCTCCCGTAAATTCATTCACGTCCGTAGACATTTTAATCCTCCTTTAGGAGATCACTACTTAATCCACGAATGCCCTCTCAGTCTGAGTCCCCGTCCCCATCCATAGCCTAATTTGTTCAAATGAATAGTAATAATAAGTCTAAGACATATGTATTATTATTTATTTATTTGTTTGTTTGTTTATTTTCAGGTGAGCGACTGGGTGGTGCACTCCAGGATGGGTCTCGCCTCGTGTTAAGTGTTGAATAATATTATTTTGTTGGGAATATTACTTTATGGTGTGTGTGTGTGTGTATTCACTTGGTCTTTGGTCTTTGGATCACGTGTTGGACTCGTGATCGACAGCTATTTCCCTCCTGGAAGAGAGCTCAGAGCTCGTAGGTCCGATCTATGGGTAATGCTATGACCTTGCACACACACACACCCAACTCCCCGCCCACGAGAGTCAGAGTAACGACCCGAGGCACAGCGATACCGAAATAATTTCGGCCCTGGGCAGGATTCGAACTGGGTACTGGGAGCACTTCTACTTCCCAGTTCAGCGCTCTACCAACTGTACCACCGAGTGTGTGCGTGTGTGTGTGTGTGTGTGTGTGTGTGTGTGTGTGTGTGTGTGTGAGTGAGAGAGAGAGAGAGAGAGAGAAAGAGAGAGGTCTGAATCCTTCACTCGCTCATTCCCTCTGACTTATCAAATCAACATGCAATTGTCATAAATGTATCCAATGACGTTAGAGTACGCTCAGTCAGTCTAGGAGAACTGAACCCAAATCTAGGTCACTAGAATTTTTATTTTTTAGAAAATAGAAGATCGTGCGCTGCTGTGTTTTGCCATCTGGTCCTTATTTGTTTTTCTTAAATTTTTTTTTTTTATTTTGTTGCGCCCGCCTCTGACATCACAGGAAATTCCTGTTTCCCAACCGCTCCGTTGTTGTTGTTGTGACGAGTGTAGCATGCAGAACATTCAGACTCCTTTCAGCTGGTGAGAGACTCTCTCTTTCTCTCTCTCTCTCCCTCCCTCCCTCTCTACCCCCGTCTCTTTCTCTCCCTCTCTTCCTCCCCCCTGTTTCTCTTCCCTCCCTCCCTCCCTCCCTCTCTCTCTTTTTCTCCCCTCTCTTTCCCTCTTTCTCTTTCCCTCCCTCCCTCTCTCCCCTCCCGCCTTACCCCATCTCTCCCTCCCTCCCTCTCTCCCCTCCCGCCTTACCCCATCTCTCCCTCTCTCTCCCCCTCCCTCTCTCTCTTTCTCTTTCTCTTTCCCTCCCTCCCTCTCTCCCCTCCCGCCTTACCCCATCTCTCCCTCCCTCCCTCTCTCCCCTCCCGCCTTACCCCATCTCTCCCTCTCTCTCCCCCTCCCTCTCTCTCTTTCTCTTTCTCTTTCTCTCATGTCTGCACTTCTATTCGAGGCTTCATTGCTAGGACGGTAACGAATAGAAGTGCAGAGGTAATTATCAAACTCTACCTAGCGATAGTTAGACCCATCCTTGACTATGCGGTACAGTTTTGGTCTCCGTCCTACAGAATGGACGTAAATTCATTAGAATCAGTACAGAGAAGAATGACCAAAATGATACAAGGACTCGGAAATTTGCCTTACGAAGAGAGGCTTAGGCACCTAAACTTACACTCTCTGGAAAGACGCAGAGTGCGGGGTGATCTAATAGAAGTGTTCAAGTGGATCAAAGGCTATAACAAGGGTGATGCAAACAAGGTCATCATAATAAAACAACAGGGCAGGACTCGCAGTAATGGGTACAAACTGGACAAATTTAGATTTAAGAAGGAAATAGGCAAGAATTGGTTTACTAATAGGGTGGTCGATGAATGGAATAAACTTAGTAACCATGTAGTAAGCGCTGAAACTATCAGTTGTTTTAAAAAACGATTAGACAACTTTATGGATGGGGATGACAGGTGGTGATGGATACGGAGCTGCCTAGTGTAGGCCTTATGGTCTTTTGCAGTCTCCTTTATTTCTTATGTTCTTATGTTCTCCCCCTCCCTCTCTCTCTTTCTCTTTCTCTCATGTCTGGATGTTGCCGCAGAGTCATCTACCCCATGAAGGGTAGGGGGGGGGGCACGATATCGAATCCGAGGAAGGGGAAAGATGGGGGGTGAGGAATGGGGGGATGGGGAGATGGGGGGAGATCTTGTTGCCGGAAGCGTAGCCTAATTGCTGGGTTTTGGGTAGCAATTTTTTTTTCTTCTCCTTAGTGTGATACATACGTTCTTGAGATTGTTTTGATACGCCTGGGGGCCTCGTGCAATATGTTTATACAGACACGTGTATGTGCTTTCCAACGCCCCTCTCATTATTCATGTGTGTATATGTTTCTATGTATGTTATATGTACGTATTAATCTAAAAGAAGATTAGTCCTGTATGCTGGCTCTCTCTCTCTCTCTCTCTTTCTCTCTCTCTCTCTCAAAAAAAAAAAAAAAAAAAAAAAGTCAGAATTTTCTTTTTGACCTGCGTCCCTGTGTCCTTCTCGTCCATCTGTCACACTCTTCCCTTCCACCTGTTCCATTATTTATTCCCGTTACTCTTTCCTCCTCTTTCCTTCCGACCTTTTCGTCTTCCTCCTGTCTGTCCTTTCTGTTTTATACCTCTATCTCTCTCTTTCTCTCTCTCTCTCTCTCTCTCTCTCTCTCTCTCTCTAATTCTCTCTCTCCCTCTCTCTAATTCTTTCTCTCTCTCTCTAATTCTCTCTCCCTCTCTAATTTTCTCTCTCCCCCTCTCTCTAATTCTGTGTCTATCTCTATCTCTCCCTTTCTCACTCCCTTTCTTTCTCTCTATCTGTGTTTCTCTGCCTCCCTGTACGTCTCTCCCTTCCAATAACCTTGCCCTTTCTCCCGTTCCCTCCACTCCCCTCCATCAATTCCCTCTTTCACTCACGCATTGACTTACGACGCAGAAGAGCGGAGTTACAGGATGCGTCATGGCCGCGTGTGTGTGTGTGTGTGTGTGTGTGTGTGTGTGTGTGTCTGTGTCTGTGTTTGTGTACGTGTGTGTTTGTGTACGCGTATGTGTGTGTAAAGTTTCAGGATGTGTTGGTTCAATGAAACGGACTTTCAAGTGGAATTTGGTTGATGGTAATTGGGGAGCAGCTGAAGGAGATCTTGCTGTGCGGGGAATTATTTATTTATTTACTTATTTATTTATTATCATTATTATTTTTTATTATTTTTTCAGCCTTAACTTTGGGTGAATAAAATAGTCTCACGGCAGCCAGAATGATCGCCAAGGGAAATAGTATTTGTGGGATTAATCAAAGACTTAATTTCTAATTTCGCTGTGGAGTATGTATGTGTGCGTGCGTGTGTGTGTGTGTGTGTGTGTGTGTGTGTGTTTATGCGTTTTAGGGTTGTATGTGTGAGATGGTTTAAACCTACATAAATCATATATTTAATCTGAATAGTTGAAATTTTAAACAATATATAGCAAAGTACTTTTGTGTGTGTATATATATATATATATATATATATATATATATATATATATATAAATATATATGAGGATATGTGTGTGTGTGTTTATACGTATATATAGGTTGACGACCTTTTCGTATGACAATTGTTGTATTTCGAGTGTTACTCTTGAGGTCGTACTCGAAACCAACTCTTGGGCTTAGTAAGCCCCTTGAGGCCAGAGATCCCTCTTGATGCTGCTCCTTGAATGCGCAGGTCCCACTTGAGGGTGGTCGGTCCTTGAGATCATTAAGGAAGGAGGCATACGTACAGGTGAAGGGAGTCAGGTTTGCTTTCAAATGTTGAAGGTTCTTCCTTGTGTGGTGGTCGTTGTTAATATTGTTATGGTTGTTTGTTAGTCACCTTTTATTTATTTTTATTTTTTATTATTTATTATTATTTATTTTTACGTAGATAGTTGTGAACGGGTGGAAAATAGTGATCAAGTGGTGAAATTTGGTTCAATAAAGTCCATTGGAGTTCAGTGCTGGTGAAGACTCATGATCTGGATTTTCTTCTTCTTCGTCTTCTTCTTTTTCTTCATCATCTAATTCTTCTCCTTCTTCACCACCTTCTCTCCTTCTTCTTCTTCTTCTTCTTCTTCTTCTCTTCTTCATCTTCTTCACCTTCTTCTCCTCTTCTTCTCCTTCTTCACCACCTTCTCTCCTTCTTCTTCTTCTTCTTCTTCTTCTTCTCTTCTTCATCTTCTTCACCTTCTTCTCCTCTTCTTAATCTTCTTCTTCTTCTTCTTCGCCTTCTCTACTTCATCTTCTTCACCTTCTTTTCCTCTTCTTCTTCTTCTTCTTCTTCTTCACCTTCTTCTTCTTCTTCCTCACCTTCTCTTCTTCATCTTCTTCACCTTCTTTTCCTCTTCGTCTTTTTCTCCTTCTTCACCTTTTTCCTCCTCTTCTACTTCATCACCTTTTTCTTCTTCTTCACCATCTTTTCCTCTTCTTTTTCTCCATCACCCTCTTCTTCTTCTCCTTCTTTTTCTCCTTCTTCGCCTTCTTCCTCGAAACAATACGCCAGCCTTCGCGTGTTATGTCTCAAGGTTAGGGTTATCTTTTAATTTACTTGTTTATTCAATTCTATATCTGTTTTATATATTATCTTTATTATACTTGCCTAATTATTTTTCTGTTTACTTGTTTATTTCTTTATGTAATTTATGTTTGTGTTTATCTATTCATTTGTTTGTTTATTTATGTTATTATTATTATTGTTATTATTAATCAATTTATTTATATTTTTATTTATTTGATTTAGTAATTATTTGTATTTATTATTATTATTGTTATTATAAATTTATTTATTTATTTATATTTTTATTTATTTATTTGTTTATTTATTTTTTACTACATTGAGTTTTGAATGTTATTCCTCGTCAGCTACGCGGTTGGCGGAATTGTTTCTTCCTACTGAAAGGTCATTGTCGTGTTTGTTTAGAATACAAGACCCAGATCAGAGGATTTTTTCTTTCTTTCTTTTGTTTTGGTTGTCTTAGCCTTCCTCGGGGTAAAATGTGTAACATGAAAGTTTGAACCATTTTTAGTCGCTTTGGGTTTGCATTGTAAGGGATCGATTTTTTTTTTTTTTTTTTTTTTTTTTTTTTTAATTTGAACGATTTCTCGTGTGTGTGTGTGTGAGTGTGTGTGTGTGTGTGTGTGTGTGTGTGTGTGTGTGTGTGTGTGTGTATCGTTCTCTTATATCTCCTCTCTCTCCCTGCTTCTCTTTCTCTTCTCTCTCTTGCCTCTCCCTCTGTCTCTTTCTCTCTCCATCTCTTTCTATCTCTCTCTTATCCTCGCTCTTTTTCTCTCCCTCCCTACCTCTCTTTATCGTCCTGCCTCTCTCTTGCCTTTATCTCGCTCATATTAATCTATTTGTTTATTTATTTATCCATGGTGATGGTGATGTATGACCCTTTTTTATTTTCTTATTATTATTATTTTTTTAAATTGAGCCATTTTGGCAATTTTTTGACGGAAACTTTGGCGGCAGGTAACAATCCCAAGATGGGACGATTTTATTCAGGTGAAGGGCAAGTCCTTCTGCTGGAAGAGGGGCAACACGAAATTGTCTATGAAGGATAGAAGCACTGGCGACCTTCAAACCCCTGGAGGAGCTCTATGGCTTCCCAAACCTTGGAAGACAGGAAGGTCCTCCTCGGAGGTATTGGGGTCACCCTTGAGTCTTTTTTTTTTTTTTTTTTTTTTTTTCATTGTTAATTTTCATTATTTACCTTTAAGTCAGTTATTGTTTAACTTTGTTTTCTCGTGGTTCATTTTATGTATTGTTTATTTCGTTTCATTAGATATCCTTTGTAGTCGACGGGGGGCTAGGGACATTGAATAAAATCGCCTGGCGGCAGCCTGAATGGAAATGGAAAGTGTCATGCGTCACCGAAGAATTAAGATTGAAACGAACAGCTGTCCTTGTGAAGGATGTACTTGACATCATGCGGCCATCTTGACGGTGCAGTGGTACCGCTCTCGACAGCTAATTCACCGATACGAGTTCGAGTCCCGCTCAGGGCTAATTAATTTCAGCATCGTTGCACTGCGAGCCGGCACTCCAGCTGTGGTGGGCAAGGTCACAGCTTTGCTTATAGATTGGGCATAGTATGAGCGCTGATCTCTCAGCTGGAAGTGTAATAGCTGTCGATCATGTGCCCAACACATGATCCAAGACCGTGGTGAGTCTCTCTCTCTCTCTCTCTCTCTCTCTCTCTCTCGCGCGCGCGCGCACACACACACACACACACACACACACACACACACACACACACACACACACACACAGAGGTCACATTATTACCCATACATCGATCATATATGAGCTCTGAGCTCTCATCCGGGAGGTTGATAAATGTGTTTCATGAATCCGACACGTGATCCAAGACCATGGTGAATCACACACACACACACACACACACACACACACACACACACACACACACACACACACACACACACACACACACACACACGTCACAGTGTTACCTATAGATCGATCATATATGAGCTCTGAGCTCTCATCCGGGAGGTTAATAACTGTTGATCACGAATCCAACACGTGATCCAAGACCATGGTGAATCACACACACACACACACACACTCATACTGGAGGTCAACCACGAGGAAGGGATCTGGTGAAGTTACAAGGGCTAACTACTCCCGGTCCTGTAGAAGGGAAAGTCCTCTTGGAAAGGCTCGAACCCGCAAACTTGAAGACGCGGTCGATTTGGCCAACCGCAGTTGGAGACAAGACCTTCTTGAGGGTTGTGGGTGGTCTTCGGCGGGATTGGGGGAGAGTTACCGAATTGCCTCCTGACCTTGGGCCTCGTCATTGGGCGTCCGAAGTTCTGAACTTCGTGAGAGTTGACCTTCGGCGCGAGAAGTTCTTTTATATACTTCGAGTAAAGGTGGCGGCACACTAGGCATTTCTCGCTAGCATGCTACTTGGTTTTGCTACTTCGTTTGAGCAGAAACGTCTTCGGGTACATTATTCTAGATTTCTTTGAGAATATTCGATTTCTAGGTTTAACTTTTCTTAGTTCGTCGCTCAGCTTCTCATTATTTGACGCAAAAATATTAAATTGACATTTGAAAATTAAAAAAAAATCGTAACCGAAGTCGTTTCTACTCTAACGAAATAGCAAAAGCAGGTAGCATGCTAGCGAGAAAGGCCTTGTGTGACGCCACCTTTAATAAGATCGTTTGGTGTTTGATTGAATAAAAGCTGGAAAGAGCGATCGTCTTGCAAATCTCGCCCTTGTTCTCTCGGAGCATACGGTTGTTTATGGCTTCTGGAGTCCTGCTCAACGTCTTCAACCGGTTGTCATTCATTATAGATTTCGTTCTTGCTAATGGTATTCGTTTATTTGTTTGTTTATTTTCCTTTCATTTATTATTATTATTAATTATTATCATTATTATCATCTTTATTATTATTATTACCATTATTATTTATTCGTTTATTGTGATAGCTAGGAGAGCTGTGAGCCTCGACTTAAGAATCTTGATAGATAATGTCTCTCTCTCTCTCTCTCTCTCTCTCTCTCTCTCTCTCTCTCTCTCTCTCTCTCTCTCTCTCTCTCTCTCTCTCTCAAGTACCTGCGCATGTGCGTGTGGGGGTGCTGATCAATGATCACGAACATGGCAGCCAGTAATTTTGAATCAGAATCTGAAAAAATAAGCTAGACTACACATGGCTAATTTCACACCACGTGGGAAAAGTTGAAAGCAGCTGTCCGATAAAGCAATTTAATGGGAGAGAGAGAGAGAGAGAGAGAGAGAGAGAGAGAGAGAGAAAGATCTTAAGCCTCTTAGTAATGTCGCATCCTGGACATGGAAGATCATGACCGACCTTCGGACATTTTTTCTTTCTTTCTCGAACTCCTCCTTGAAGAAGACTGTAAATGCCAAGAGTTACCCTCGAGGTTGACTTGTAAACTTCATGGTACATCTTCGAGTGGGACTTAGGCTTGACGCCTGGTCATCGAGACGTCCTCCTCCAGGTCAAGGCTAAGCTTCTTTAAGGCTCAACTGAATAGAATTATCTGGACTTCGACAAGATCCACGGTGCCCTGCTGTACGCCCAAATTCACACAAATCAAAATCCCATAATTCAAAATCCTATAGTCAATATCCCATTGTTCATAATCTCACACATAATGATCAAAATCCCACATATTTAGATATTCCATAATGTTAGTTGTATGAATATAAATTATATTTATGTTAAAGTATACTTTCATTTGATGAATTTATTAATGAAAAATAGGCCCAGGTTAATTGGTTAGGTTAGGTTAAATGTGGGATTTTGACCGACACTGTGTGGGATTTTTGACTACTGGGGTTTTGGATGTGTGATAATGATCAGTGGGATTATGATCCTGTGGGAATATGTCATGTATTCTGGTGCCTTCTCCCTTGACTAATCGTGAGTTCAGATCGTCCGGTGTCAAGCGTGCAGACCCAATATGTGCTACAAACAGATGCCATCACTTGACGAGTACACCTGTCATAAGAACAGGTGTGGAATCTTTCGTGACTCTCTCTCTCTCTTTCTCTCTCTCTCTTTCTCTCTCTCTCTCTCTCTCTCTCTCTCTCTCTCTCTCTCTCTCTTTCTCTCTCTCTCCCTCCCTCCCTCATCTCTCTCATATCTCTGTTTCTCATATCTGTCTCACTCACTCATTTCTCTCCCTCTCACTCCCTCATTTCTCTCTCTCTTTCTCTCTCTCTCTCTCTCTCTCTTCTCTCTCTCTCTCTCTTTCTCTCTCTCTCTCTCTCTCTCTGCTTCTGACCTCGTTATTGACCGCAAGGTTTCTAGTGGTTTGCAATCTCGATTTATTACCCAGTGTTATTACCATTAGTATTATCGCCACAATTATTGGCATTGTTATCGTTGCATCTATTATCAGTACTGATTATATTCTTATTGCTGGCAATAGGACGACAGTTTCGCAATCAATCGTATTTTTAGTCGGGGGAGAAGGGAGCTGGGAGTAGGAGTAGGGAATAGGGAGGAGTTGAAAGAAATATAAGCAGAAAGAGGAGGAAGAAGAAGAGGAAGAGGAGGGGGAGGGGTGAGGGAAGTAGAAGAGAGATGAAGAAGAATCAAGTGAGAATAATGAGGAGGAAAAGAAACATGCAAGATTATGAGGAGAAAGAAGAGGGAGGACAGGAGGAGTCAGGAAGATGGGGGAAAGGTGATGGAGGTTGGGAGGAGAGAAATGAACAAAGGAAGGAAGGATATGAAGGTAAGGGGGGGATTAGGGCGGTGGGGGGGATTCTGTGTTCTTCACGACCGCCCCCACACCCACACACCCACATACGACATCGCCCTCTCGTCTCGCCCCGCCCAGTGGTTGACTGACTCATTGGTCCTTCACCCCATTACGCGCGCCCGTTCATCCGTTCTCACTCTTCCACCGGATGTGAACACGGGAGGGAGTGGGGGGGGCGGGATTGTGAGAGAGATACGGGAGAGAGGATGATGAGAAAGGAAAGAGATATGACAGGAAGGGGAGGTGGAGGATGGCTTTTGTAAGATGAAATTTATTACATAATACAATGTACATGAAAACACACACATCCATATGCATACATACATACATAATACATGCATGCATGCAGCATGTATGCGTGCATATGGTAAATGTGTATATACAAGCAGATGGCCGATGTGGACAATTGAAGAAAGTCTGAGTTGGAAGAAACTTCGCGGTCGACATGACGTCATGTCGACGTGGAAGACGAAGCATTCGAGTGCAGGTCTTGATGAAATCATTGCAGAATGGCTCGGTGTGGCAACGGCAGAGGTAAAAATTAATAGTAAAGAAAAAAGAAAGAGAAAAACTAGGTCACCGTTACTCATAGACTTGCCTCCAAGGACAACTGCACTTGTTCTTCTTCTGCTCCACGGGGCAAGGTTCAGTCCTTTTGCGTTGCTTGAGGGAATCGCATACAGACGAATGGAATTTCTTGGCGTTGTCAGGTAGGATGAAAGGGTGAATGTCACACGGGACGGAAAGGTCGAAGGGTCACGTGTATGTGAATAAAATCGCCTGATGGTAGGTAGAGGAAAAGTCTCAATGTTCGTGAGGCTTATCTTCATTTGTCTCCCAAATCCCACCCCGCCAAAAGGTTGAAAAAATAATAGTAATAATGATGATGATAATAATAATAACAACAACAACAACAACAATGATAAAATGATGATGAAGAGAAACCCTTTGCTATATGACAAAGTTAACAATCACAATTATCTTATATATCTATTGCCAGGACAGAGTGGTGAAAGAGTTTATTATATTCAAATTCCTTATATAATATAGAAATGTATAATTTGTAACATCAGACCAGCTCCCCTAGATTCTTGTCATGGCCACCAGGTTTAGAACGTGTTTGTGGATAAATGGAGCTCAGGCTGTGAAGCTTCAACGTGCAGAATGATGCGATGCTGTTTAAACAAGTTTCGAATCGTTTGTCGTGAGTGGGAGAGACGATTCGTGGTTCGAATCTTGCTCAGAACCGCCTGATAAAACCCGTCTTTCGAGTCTTCGCTTCTCTTCCTCCATTCTTCCCATTCCTTTTATTTATTTATTCGTTTTCTCTTTCATGTTCCTTTTCTTCTCATTTTTTTCTGTTTTTATTCACGTTTTATCATTATGGTCGTCGTCGTCATCATCGTCGGCGTCGTCGTCGTCAGCATCATCATCGTCGTCATCATCATCGTCGTCGTCGTCAGCATCATCGTCGTCGTCGTCAGCATCATCATCGTCACCATCATCATCATTATCATCATCATCATCATCACCATCGGCATCATCATCATCATCATCATCATCATCATCATCATCATCATCATCACCACCACCATTATCATTGATCATCATGATTTACTTAGTGTTAGCTTGAATATTGCAGTGGCACATTAAGAAAAACTAACGAAAAAACTCAACGCAGCAAATCTTTAAGGTCATAAAAGTTCTTTGAATTCGGGTTCCGTGACTAAGGACGTCGACGAATACTCCAGAGGTCACCGATTCGAGCCCCGCCCACGCAACTGTCGTCACACACTTGCCCTACGAACAAGAAGCGAGACATTTGCACCCTTCACATGAACGGCTAAGACTAGCCAGTAGCTTCAAGAGAAGTTTGAAGAAAAATTCCTGGAAATGATCGATTCTTGTTTCAAATGTGCTGGAAATTATTGACTCCTGTTGGTGTCCCAGAATATTTCTTAATGAAGAAATTATACGTGAAACAAAGAATGATAAATAAAGAAACAAGTACACGCCTTACAGAAAGAGAGTGGAGAATATTCAGAGAAGATAGAGAGAGGGAGAGAGGTGGGGAGGAAGAGTAAGAGAGAGGGAGGGTGGGACGGAGAGAGGAAAGAGGAAAAGAATGAAAGCGAACGGATGATGGAGAGATAATGAGAGCGAGCGAGAGTAAGGCAGAGAGAGAGGGGGGAGAGGAAGAATGGAGAAAAGGAAAGCGAATGGAAGGTGGAGAGATAACAAGAACGAGCGAGAGTAAGGTAGAGAGAGAGAGATAGAGAAAGGGAGAGTATGGAGGATGTGAGCTAAGGAAGGAGAGACATACATTCCCTTCTACTATTTTCACATCAAGGCAGGATGACCTAATATTGCCCGATTTCCCTTCGGGCATTCCATGTCTTGGGTCATCGAGGTCATGGCAATGACCCCAAAAATACTGCAACGCCTTAAAGAATTTCTCGTGATAAACAGTTGTATTTGCGAAGACGAGATATATATGTATATTTAATATGTCGCGGTATCAAATTAACTAAAGTTAGCGTAAATGCAACTTTCTGGATTCTTGTTTTTATGTGATTGTCATCCAGAGGTTTGTTTGACTTGGCAACCTTTGGGTTGGAAATTTCCAAGCGACATGACGTCATCAACCTTACAACGGCCGCAGTCAAATGCGCATTAAAAGATTGTGTAAACGTGTATTGTGTTGATCATTATTATTATTTTATTTTTGTGTTTCAACTACAGTAACCAGCGATTCTATCTTGTTGAACAGTATTGCACCGAATAGGCTGTAAAAGACGAATGGATAAGTGGAGATTATTCTTAAGTTATAAGAAATCCAGCGTGACTGGTTCGTAGCGACATGACGTCATCAACGTTCTATGTAATATTGATCGTATAAAACATAGATACTGATATTCCTATGCTGTGATTTTTGTTGTAAGACAAAAATGCTGTGTTGATACCATGCCACAGTACATTGATGACTTGCATTGCAGTGTTGATGACTAGCATATAATATCCCTTTCTATGTTATGTGTTGATGACTTTCTATGTGTTAAGTTGATAAAATCAATCTGTGTTATGATGGTGACTGAATGTGATTTGTGTTGTTAAATTGTTGTTATGTATTTAGTGCGATCGTAACTTAGTTACAATGGTGACGTCATGGCAACGGATTTCAGGACTCGTACCCAGTTTTTTATAGTTATTTCATGAAAGGTGTAATCTGTGCTCATATGTAACTAATAGCATTGTAACTTAGTTATATTTTTAAACAAAAAAAAATACTGTGTTGATCATTTGTACTAATGTGTACTGTAGCCTTGAGAGAGTGTGTGTATGTGTGTGTGTGTGTGTGTGCGTGCGTGCGTGTGTGTTTGCGTGCGTGCGTGCGTGTGTTTGCGTGCGTGCGTGCGTGCTCAGGCTGCACCTCTGTACTCTTGTCATCGAACCTCCCTTGTCCAGCCTGACCACGACAATCAACGCTGATCAAGACAACTGTTCGGCCATGATGTCTCTTGGATGAAGGAGGGAGGGAGGAGGAGGAGGAGAAGGAGGATAAGGAAGTGGAGAAATACGAGAATAAAGAGGAAGAGGAGGATGATAAGGAGGAAGGAAACGTGCAAGAAGAGGAGGAGGAGGGGTAAATAAGAAAGGCAAGAAGAAGAAAATGAGGAAGGAAGAAGAGAGAGATGAGAGAAGAGGAGGATGAAGAAATATATATATATATATATATATATATAATGATAAATAAGAATTGTAATAACATAGATAATAATAAATGAAATAAATAAATCCATAAGTATAGTTGAATAATAAACAAACAGGTAAATAACAAATAATAAATTGACAGATTAATAATAAATGAAAATCAAACCAATAAACAGATAAATAATAACAAACAAATAATATAACATAAATGACAGGCATTAATGCATCTTGCTTAGGTGTTTATCTTAACGAATCTTTAAGTTTCGAACTGAACTACATTGCACTGCCTCTGCAGGAAGTTTATTCCATTCATTAACTACACGGTTGGCGAAGTTGTTTCTACCCACTTCGCTGTGTGGATACAGACAGTGAAAGGGACTTGTAAAGGAAGGATGAAAGTTGGTGATCACCCACTCGACCATAAAGGATGAGGAGTCAGCAAATGTTTGTTTGTTTTCCTTTGTTTGACTTGTGAGTGGAGGCGCACTGAGCCCTTGGAAGAAGCTTTCTAGTGACTCCAAATAAGAGTGAGAAGATTTAGCGAGAGTTCGAGAACCTATCGGATTCCGGGAGGGGGAAGAGGAAGAGGAGGAGAAGGAGGAGGAGGAGAAAAAAAAGGAGGAGGGGGAGAAACGGTAAGGGTGGGTAGTGGTTTTGTTGGAGTAATAATAAGAAAATAATGGGAGGGGGAAAAAGGAGGAGGAGGAGAAATGGAAAGTGGGGAGGGTTGGAGTAAGAATATGAATGGAAGGGGAAGGAGGAGGAAGATAATAAGAAGTAAGAATGAGAATGGTAGGGGGAGAAGGAGGAAAATTAAAGAAATGGAGGAGAAAGAAGAGAAAGTGAAACGAAAAGGGTGGGAAGGAGTAAGAATAAGGATGGGAGAGGAAGGAGGAAGAGGAGGGGAGGAGGAGGAGGAGGAAGGGGGGGACGGAAAGTGGGATGGGGGTGGAGCAAGAATAAGAGTGGGAGGGGAGGGTTAGGGAAAAACGGGATTTCATCCCTGCAAGGCATGCTTATTTGTCTCTCGCGACTGACAGAAAATTGTAATAAAACACACACGCATGCACGCACACTCATATGTACACACACTCACATACACACACACACTCGGTGGCGCGGTGGTAGCGTCTGGGTTCGAATCCCGTCCAGGGCTGAAATAATTTCAGTATCGCTGCGCTGCGAGTCGTTACTCCAACTCTCGTGGGCGAGGAGTAGGGTGTGTGTGTGTGTGCGCGTGTAAGGTCACACAGCATTACCTATAGGTCGGTCATGTATGAGCTCTAAGCTAAGCTCTCTTCCGGGAGGGAAATAGCTGTTGATCATGAGTCCAACACGTGATCTAAGACTATGGTTATCACACGCACGCGCGCACACACACACACACACACACACACACACACACACACACACACACACACACACACACACACACACAGTCCTCAAAAGTGGGTCGAGGAAGTTTTTGACGATGAAGATAGAACAAGAACAAGAATGCAGGGAATACAACAGTCACAATGGAAGTAAGAATGAGAGTCACCCATGGAGTAGTTCTTAGAGTCACCCTATGAGTAGGACTGAGTGTAAGACTGGGATCTATTCTGAGGGTAGGACCGAGAGAGAGTTATCCTGGGAGTTGGATTGAAAGTCACCCTGGAATTAGGACTGGAAGTCACCCTGGAATTAGGATTGAGTCATCCTGGAAATAGGACTGAGGGTCACCCTGGAAATAGGATTGAGAGTCACCCTGGAATTAGGATCGTCATCGTGGAAATAGAACTGAGAGTCACCCTGGAAATAGGATTGAGAGTCACCCTGGAAATAGGATTGAGAGTCACCCTGGAGATAGGATTAAGAGTCACCCTGGAAATAGGACTGAGTCACCCTGGAAATAGGACTGAAAGTCACCCTGGAAGTAGGATAGAGTCACCCTGAGAGTAAGACTGAGAATTACTCTGAGAGTGTGACGAAACAGACGTACAGAATCAGGTACTGGGCTCAGCACAGTAACCAGTAGAGTGCCAAGGATCCAAGACTGGGTTGCCATGGAAACGGCTTTAGTATTAAGTCTACGCAATCAGAAATCGGAGAAACCCCACTTTGTCGACAGTTTCGTGGCGTCATCGGTCATGGATCTGTGGATATAATTTCAAATGAAACTTTTAAGTTTTAGTTTTCTTTTGATATCAAAAATGGGTTTGTATCAAGTAAAGTGCATTATTGTTATTATTATTATTATTAATATTATTATTATTATTATTATATTTTTTTATTAAGGACTGGGAATGACTTGGTTGTTATAGTGTTGCAAAGTGATTTAATTACTTAGTGTTGGGACTGGTTCTGGGTACTATAGTACTGTCACCAGTACTGGAAGTACCCCCAGGAACTGAAATTAACCAGTTTCCTTTCATCACGAGTTATTTCTTTGAACAGAATCTTCAAAGGAATTTATTGTATCAAAGGTTCTTCATTCCTGACGTAAGAATGAAGTCTGACAATAAGAGATTCTTTAAGACGATATCACATTGGTTTATTTTACCTTCGACTGTTGGTGCAAATTTGTAGCCCGCAGCTTTTGGGAAGGAATCTGATTATATGCTGGAGGGAAATGATTTTCCTCCAGCATATCAAATGATATTCTATGTCAATTGTCGAGAAAATAGATAGTTTGCCACAGTGATTTGACGACGGAAAAACAGCTGGAGGTGGGAAGTACCGCTGATTAATCGGAGGTTGGAGGAAAAATAGCCCAGTGTGATAACCTCATTAAAGAACGTCGTCATCATCATAATCATCATCATTATCAGCATCATCATCATCATCATCATCATCATCATCATCATCATCAATATTATTATAATCATCATCGTCGTCGTCGTAGAACGTCGTCATCGTCATCATCATCATCATCATCATCATCATCATCATCATCATCACTGGCACTGGGAACAAGAAGGGCACCACAAGCCAAGTCTGTAACCAGGTGTCATTGCCCCACTCGGTTCGTTGGTTAATGAACCGTGGATCGTTTGGTGCAGGTAGAGGTCGCGGTGGACCATTTGGGCCGCAGGGTAGTGGGGGGAGAAAGGGGGGAAGTGGGGAGAATGGGGGGAGGGATGGAAAGGGGGGAGTGGCTGGCTGGCTGGCTGGCTGGCTGGCACGGGCAGACCCTCGCCTCTGGAAGTACAGCAGCAGCAGCAGCGTTAGGTTCTTGCTTGTGGCGGCAGCAGTACAAGAGTTGCTACCTCCCGGATTTTCCTCCTCTTTCGTCCTCTCTGCCCTCTCCTCCTCCCCCTTCTCCTCTTCCTCTTCCTCTTCCTCTTCCTCCTCCTCCTCCTCTTTCGTCTCCTCTGCTCTCTCCTCCTCCTCTTTCATATCCTCCCCCTCTTTTTCCTCCTCCTCTTTCTCATCTTTTGCTTCTTCTTCCTCTTCCTCCTCTTCATCTGGTCACCTCAACCTGTTCCTCCTGCCTCTTTTCCCATCCTCCTCATCCTCCTCTCTCCATCTCTCTTCCATTCTTTTTTTCTCTTTATCCTTCTCCCTCCCTCCCTCTCCCTCTTTCTCCTCCTTTTCCTACTCCCCCTGCTTCTCCTCTTTCTCCTTCTCCCCCTCCTTTTACTCCCCCTCCTGTTTTCCTCCTTTTCTTCCCCCTATTCCTCCTCCTCATCGTCACCATTATCATCATAATCGCCGTTATCAATCACCATCATCACCATCCTTCGTCTTATCCTCCCTTGCCATTGTCATTACCACTACCACTACCACAATCACAACACTGTCACTATCTCACCCGACACTGATACCAACACCACCACCATTACCACTACCACCACCACCATCATCACCAACACCACCACCACTGCTGCCGCTGTCACCACTATCACCATCACCACCAACTCTAACACCACCATCACCAATACCTGTGTTGTGCATTTCTTCATTTGATTTTCCCTGTTCTGCTTTCGTCCCAGTTACCAACACCGCTTCAGCTGGTCCTACCTACGCACTGCACCAGCTGTCCTTGTCCTAACCCGTCCCGTTGCGACACCACCTGGGGTCCCCCCTGTCCCCCTCTCTCCCTCTCCCCCTCTCCCCCTCTCCCCCCTCCCGCTCCCGGTCCTGGCAAGTGGTCAACTTGCAGCTTCGCCCGCGCCCTCGAGCGACGTGGGCGGCGCGGCGCGGCGGTTCCACGGATGTTGCGCGGCTGGACTGGATGCATGTATCGAGGGCGAAAGCGGTCGAATAGGGGACAACCCCCACTCTACCCCCTTCCTCCCTCCTTTCCCCCCCTCTCCCTCCTTCCCCCCACTCTCCGTCTCCCGCCCCTTCCCCGGTCTCCCTCCTTCCCCGTCCCCCCTCTCCTTCCTTCCCACCTCTCCCTCCTTCCCCCCTCTCCCTCCTTCCCCCCTCTCCCTCCTTCCCCCCTTCTCCACTCTCCTTCCCCCCCCTTCCTCGGTATCCTTCCTACCCCACTCTCTCTTCTTCCCCCTTCCTTCCTCACTTCCCCCTTCCTTCCTCACTCGTCACTTCCCCCTTCCTTCCTCACTCGCCACCTACCTCTCTTCCCATTCCTCTACTTCCCCCCTTCCCCACTCTCCCTCCTTCCCCCTCTCCCTCCTTCCCCCTCTCCCTCCTTCCCCCCTCTCCCTCCTTCCCCCCTTCCTAACTCGCCCCTTCCTCCCTTCCCACTCTCCCTTCTCCTCCCCTTCCCCACTCCCCACTCTTTCCTCCCTCCACCCCACCACCTTTCCTCCCTTCCCCACCCTTCCCGACTCTCCCTCAATTCTCCCTCTTCCCAACTCTCTCCCAGCCACATTCCCTCCCTCCCTCCCTCCACCCCTTCCCTCCCCTCTCTCCACCCCTTCCATCCCCTCTCCCCACTCCTTCCCTCCCCTCCCTCCACCCCACCCCTTCCCTCCCCTCTCTCCACTCCTTCCCTTCCCTCCCTCCACCCCTTCCCTTCCCTTCCCTCCCTTCATCCCTCCACCATTGTTTCCACCCTTATCCTGCTTCCGTCCTTTCTTCTTTTCCTTCCTAACCTACCACCAACCCTAAACCCTCCTCCTGTACTCCTCCCTTGCCTCTTCCTTGCCTCTTCCCTACCTTTCTACCTCTTTCCCTCCCACTTCCTCCATAAGCTCTGCCTCGCTTTTCCATGCTCTCCTTTTGTTCTCTCTTACCTCGTTTTCCTCTCCTATTCCTCCTCCTCCTCCTCTTCCTCCTCCTCCTCCTCTCGCTCTCCCTTCATTTCCTTCTCTTCCCCTTCTTCCTTCTCTTCCCCGTCTTCCTTTTTTTCCCCGTCTTCCTTCCTCCCTTTGGTTTTCCTCTCACGTTCTTCTTTCCCCCTATCTTCCTCTTCCATTCCCTCCTCCTCCTCCTCCTCCCTCCAATGTAAGGTTCTTTGGTCACCCCTCATTCGGACAGTAATCCAATTAGTTTCTTTATTAGATTGTGCGTGGGGAGCGTGTGTGTGTGCGTGCGTGTGTGTGTGTGTGTGTGTGTGTGTGTGTGTGTGTGTGTGTGTGTGTGTGTGTGTGTGTGTGTGTGTGTGCGCGCGCGCATGTGTGTGGGTAGGAGAAAGTATGAATATGTGGGCGTGGGCGTAGGACACACACACACACACAACACACACACACAGTAGTTATGATTGATCCCGTCAATTACAGTACCTTGTCGTCAACTGAATACAGTAGTTTAGCTCCGCCCATAGCAGAATCTTTAAGTTCATCGTAATGAAGCTATTCAAAGGTGACGTCACACTACGCTAACATGCTACTTGCTTTTAATATTTCGTTTGAGTAAAAACGACTTCGGTTACGATATTTTGTTTTTCAAATTCCTAAATGTCAAATTACTCTTTTTGCGTCATATCATGGTGAGAAGCTGAATGACGAACGAAGAGAGGTTAAACTTAGAATACGAATGTTAGACAGATTGTTGAGACGTTCTTACGGAAGTCTAGAATGTTGTAACAGAAGTCATTTCTACTCGAACGAAGTAGCAAATGCAAGTAGCATGCTAGTGAGAAATGCGTAGTGTGCCGCCACGTTGATCTTAACTTCGTTAGCAAATGGTCAGATCCTTAGCTGAATAAAATCGCCTGGCATCAGCATTACCAGTGGGTGGAAAAGGGGAGAGGGGAGAGAGAGAGAGGGAGTTGACAACTATTGTTCTATGTGGTCATTCATAAACGTTGAAGTGAGTGTGGAGTATTAAAGCAGGCCAGCCTCATAATGAAAGTGGTAAAGTTATTTTTACAACTTTTCGGGAAATCGAAAAAAATATATAAATATACTTTTATGGTTTTATGAATATACGTAACTTTACTCCTTATGTAGTCCTATTCAAACACTAGATATGACGTTGGCAATTGTACCAATATCAGCGTCACGCGATGAAGAATGGATTTAGGCAAAAAATAAGAAATAAATAAATAAATAAATCCAGAAATCGGAGAAAAATGACTTAGACAATTTATTTACGAAGATGACGAGTACCCATCGGAAAGCGGTTGAATAGGCGTTGGAGATGTTCATTGTAAATGTTTGGTTTGATGATACATCATAATCAGAACTTGTGTTCCGACTGTGCGGTTGAAAGCACAACTTCACGACCACATTAGCAGAGACTGTCACCTTTGCCTTTTGTGGTCGGATAGCCTGGGTAAGTGGCAATGACCAGTATGTGCGCACCCATCCGAGTTACCATCCGATCATTGAAACAAATACGCACGACTTCTAAGTTTGTATTACATATTACCTCCACCAAAGCAATTAATGGTTTGGCGTTTGGCAATGTACCATATTTTTAGAGAATTTGTAAGGTGATGTTTGGGTGGAGCTTCTTTATTGAATGGATTTTAATATAATTTGAAAACCTTGCGTGCGTGTATTTTTTCTTTATGTGCGTTAGTTGTAAAACATATATGCACATGCGCACAACTGTTATACATTTACATTACATAAAACACACATTATACAACTTACATATTATTCACACCAAGTGACGTCACAAACCATGCGGCATAGGCATGGCACACTGTTGGGTCTTTGTATTGAAAAGCTGTTGTCAATCGTCAATTCTGGTGGATGGAATTACCTCGTGGCGTCAATTCTGGCATGGAGGTCTTCCGCGCGACGATTCTACCTGGGTTGTCATTGTTTATGGATTCGTTTTTATTTTATTTATTTACTTATTTTATTTTTTTATTTTTCTGATTGATTTATTCACTTGTGTATTTATTTTTTTTCTCGTTTAATGTACGAATAATCTACAATTGTGTCTTGTTGCAGTTTTACTCTTCATTTCATGTCTTATTGTTTTCTATTTTTATGTATTCTTTAATGTACATCGCCTTCATACCTGGCAGACGTTTCTGTCCCCCCTTTTTTTAGGATTGGAACGTTTCTGTTTATACTTTATTTATTATTATTATTATTATTATTATTATTATTATTATTATTATTATTATTATTATTATTATTATTATTTTTTTTTTTTTTTTTTTTTTTTTTTTTTTTTTTTTTTTTTTTTTTTTTTTTTTTTTTTTTTTTTTTTTTTTTTTTTTTTTTTTTTTTTTTTTTTTTTTTTTTTTTTTTAGTGGAATATCATTCCCACGGGCTTTGAGCCCGTACTGATAATAATTTCTTCTGTCCATGCGGGGAGATGAGAGTGTAAACAGGGCCACAATGATTTTGTGGGATTTACCATCAGTCGAGGTTTGGACTTCGAATGTCCTGTCGTCAAGTGTACACTAGAAATGTAATAGTCATTGCTGAGCGCTTGAAGGAATTAGTTTACTTGTTTGTTTATTTTTAATATGTTCTTGGTCGTATATGTTTAACACTAGAAAGGAGAACTTGTAAGGGAAAATGTATCAGGAAGGAGATAATATGTTTTCTTCATGATCTCTGTGTCTTAATGCAATGATGCCACGGGCCAGATCATCATCATCAACAACAACAACAACAGCAACAAAACAACAACGACAGCAACAACAAGAATACCTTCACCACCAACAAGAACAACACCATCACCACCGCCAATAACAACAACAACAATATCACCACCAACAACAACAACAGTAACAACAACAACAGCACCACCACCACCGACAGTAACAACAACAACAGCATCACCACCACCGACAGTAAGAACAACAGCACCTCCACCAACAACAACACCACCAACAATACCAACAACAATACCACCAACAATACCACCAACAATAGCAACAACAACAACAGCAACAACATTGATCGGCAGTAGCCAGAATGATAGGAAAGATGACACCCGGTGATGAAGGAGTACCACAGAGAGGACTGAAATGGCCTGGCAGCGGCCATAGTGAAGGGAAGAGTGCCACGCGGCACGGAAAGGGTTCATTGTCCAATGGGAGTGAGTCGTCAAATCCGGCTCAACCTCGGGAGCGTATCCGGCGTGAATTTGTTATCCACAACATACGTACACACACACACACACACACACACACACACACACACACACACACACACACACACACACACACACACACACACACACACACACACACACACACACACACACACACACACACACACACACACATAGAATAACAAACTCTATTTAGTCTATAGGGAAATGAAATAGTATGTTTTGAAAACAGTGTGTTAGCTCATGTCAGTACACTCTGCAGCCAGCCGAACACCGACAACACTTCGCTTCCTGCCTGTTGTCTCCTCCTTCCCCATTGGTCAGTTGATTGGTTGTAGACATGATAAAGAATTTCACCACACACACACACACACACACACACACACACACACACACACACACACACACACACACACACACACACAGTTGATATAATGTTGTATGTACATAGGTGAACTGAAATGGTGCTACAATTGCACGGTATTTGTCCTACTTGTGGGTTCAGTTTGACTTCGGGGGAATCACAATGGAGATATCTCCGAAGGGGAATTCGTGTTTCCCCCAAGGAGACATTGCAATCAAGATCTCCCTGTCGCAGTTCCACGTACGGAGGATTGGTAACCCCCCCCTCTCCTGAGTTTCTAGTCTCCCCAGTGACTGTGTACGTTTGTATGTGTGTGTGTGTGTGTGTGTGTGTGTGTGTTCTTGTAATCATTAAGTTTGTGGCGAAACAGCGCTGCATAAGCGAGTGACTTGCTATGCTTTAGTGTGTTGTGGATGATATGGACAGTGGAGATGTGTCCAGCGACGTGTGCAGTGGTATGTGTACATTTAAGTAAGGCTTAGCGGCGGCGCAGCGTGTGCGTGCGTGTGTGTGTGTGTGTATGTGTGTTGTGTGTTCGTGCTCGGATGCGGCGATATATCGCGCGATGGCGTTTTGGTGAAAGCGGATGGAGGAGTCTGCAGGCGCGTGGGTTTGATGCAACTTTCACTCCACTACCAACAGCACCAACACCCAATACCACTACCACCACTACCACCTCTCTACCACCACAATCATCACTGGTGTCATTATCACCATTGTTCCAGCGATCAACACTGCGTGACCACTCAGCGCTACAAGTACTCGTGACCACCACAGCCATCTCTTCCACCACAATCATCTATCCCAATTCTACAACTATCTCTCCCACTACCACAGCCACTTATGACACTAATAAATCACTCTCAAACAACCCCAAAATTCCCAAAAGAGTAAAACAACAAAAAATTGCCCCTTTTTTTTTGTTTATTTTTTTTTCGAGCGTGTGTGTGGGGTCGGGGTAGTAAAGGTTTCTTCGTAGAATTGAGGTCATCTTGTCGGACGGGATGTTTTTTTTTTTCAGGGGTTCTATTTTCGGCCCCCGGGACGTACCCGCCTCCCTCCGTCCTTCCTCCCGGAGCAGTAGCGCAGGTGGTACCGGTGGGTAATTCCGGGGGAGGGACCGGGGGGGGGGAGTGGTAGGGAGGCGTGACCACGACCGGATGGAGCACAAGAGGCGAGTCGAGGAGTGAGGGACTGGGCGGTGCTCCCCTCCCACGGTAGCCAGAAGAAGAGGAGGAGGAGGAGGAGGAGAAAGAGAAAGAGGAGCAGAAAAAGGAGAAGAGGAGGAGGAAGAAAAGGAGGAGGACGAGGAGAAGAGGAAGAAAAACAGGAGGAGGTAAAGATGGAGGAGGAGGAAAAAGAGGAAAAGGAGAAGGAGGAGGAAAATGAGGGAAAAGAGGAAAAGGGGAAGGAGGAGGAAAAGGTGGAGGAAGAAGAGGAGGACTACTACTGTTATATGTTTTGTGTCACGTGAGCCAACCTCTCACGCAAGAGACCAGCCACAACCTCATCACGTCAACCAGCTCGTGTACACAGTACTTCGCGTCACGACGAGATGGCGTCTGGGTGGAGACACAAGCCTCAAATGAGATTTTTTTTTTTTTTTTTTATGGGGGTGGGGGAGGGGTGCTGTTGTGGTCGCCAAAACGTGAGCCATTGTAATGCACCTTTTGTTCTTGCAGTAATTCGAGTTTGCTATAAAATAGATATTTTGTCACAGAATAACGGTTGCATATAGAAATTGAAATATATTTGCTTTGTTTTGACGTATGTAGATGATGAAGTGGTCATTCATTTGCGATAAAAAATTGGGAAATTCATATATTAACACAAAGAAAAAAAAACGAAAAATCATACGAGTACATTTAGTGAATTTTGGAGAATTTATAAACCAATTCTTCAAGGTAGCCATCGGAGAAAAATGTACGCCAAGAAGAAATAAACGGAGTTTGGCTTCGCTGACTTTTCTTTCAAGAATCTGTCGTGGACGAAGTGGCCAAAGCTCGCTCCTACTCGGAAGCTTCTTTAACGTCGCCTTGAAATTACCTTAACGACGACAGTCGGCCATGTCTTGAACCGCACTGAAGAGTAATATATATATATATATATATATATATATATATATATATATATATATACATATATATACATTATTTATATATATATATATATATATATATATATATTTTTTTTTTTAAGGATTTTTTACTCAACTTCGAGAAGACTCTTTGGTATCTCGGGTAGTTTAAATGAATGACTTCGAATGAGCTCGTTTAGCCTGAAAAATATTAAAACAATTATCGATCTGATGACTGTTAAAGATTTTTTTTTTTTTTTTGTGAATCTCACAGATTATTTTAGTTTAGCCTTAGAGTATACCCTCCTCCATTCCTCCCTCAATTCCCCATTCACTCTCCCTCCATTCACTCTCCACTCCCCCTCCATCCCCCCCTCCATTCCCCCCTTCATGTGTCTAAACATTCCTGTGGTTCTCCTTCATTTTTCTCTCAATTCCTTAAAAAGTCATGGAAAAAAAGACAAAGAATGGAAACCCTGTTTAACCATGTAAGGCAAGATGTTCTCTCGTAAATAAATGAAGGAGCGTTTCCCAAATGGAATGACTAATGTTTTGAGAAATCCCGTCTAACATTAGTAAACAAGAAACGACGTACATCCAACAGGTGCATCCTCTGTGCTAAGGCCAAGTAAAATAATGAATGTCGTTACTATGAAGTTAAAAGAAAATCTATCACATAATCTAGCAAGATGAACAACATAGTAACACTAGAGTAGTAACACCAAAAGAGAATGATAAATTTAAATAAAAACCAAATTAAATAAATCTATTTTTAATTATGTGCGTGTGTGTGTGTGTGTGTGTGCGTGTGTGTGTGTCTGTGTGTTTAATTGCTCACTCGTGGACTTGAATGGCCTTCGTCGAGACTTGTTTTTTGTCTTTTTCTTGTCTCCAAACATTAAATTGATTTTACATCCTCCATGCAGGACCTGTCAAGCTGCAGGCATTATCAGGTACAACAGAGATAATACGGTATTGACCTACATGCCCAGACACCCCCATCCCCCCTCTTTTTCTCTTTAAATGAATATTGGACTGGGTATTGCACAAGCACACGTCCTGTTTTTAGATTTCCGTCTCTGTCTCTGTCTATCTCTCCCCCTCTCCCTCTCTCTGTCTTTTCACCCCCCCCCTCTCTCTTCCTCTCTCTCTCTCCTTCCCTCCCTCTTCCTCTCTCTCTCCTTCCCTCCCTCTCTCTCTCCCTCCCTCTCTCTCCCCTCTCTCTTTCTCTCTCTCTCTCTTTCTCTTTCTCTCTATCTAGCTCTCTCTTTCTCTCTCTCTCCTCTCTCTCCCCCTTCTCTCTCTCCCTTCTCTCTCTCCCTTCTCTCCCTCCCTTTCCCTCTCTCTCTCCCTTCCCCTCTATCTCTCTCCCTCCCTTCTATCTCTCTCTCTCTCTCTCTCTCTCTCTCTCTCTCTCTCTCTCTCTCTCTCTCTCTCTCTCTTTTCCTCCCTTCTCTCCTTCTCCCTCCCCCTTCCCCCCTTCTCTCCCTTCTCTCTCTCTCTCTCTCTCTCTCTCTCTCTCTCTCTCTCTCTCTCTCTCTCTCTAAAAACATGGACGTAAAGTAGTCTGTGGTGTTTGTTCTGTTTTTATCCCTAGTTTGAACGCGGACTTGCTTTAATATAGAAAAAGTGACGTCACTAATAATAGATATCTAGGTTCGAGCAGTCACGATTGGGCTGGCGTGGTGCGTTGGGCCTCGTTCTCGCCTCATTTGCAAGAAATCTCAGGTTCGATTGCTCAAGGGCGACAGGTGACTGTCACTTGTTTTGGTGATCACGCTGAGGCAGCAGACGTTGGTAAAAACCAATTGTAGGCAGCTACATCCCCTCCACACTCCCTCGCCGTCTTTACCTTCTTCCACAGTCTTTGTCTAAATACAGACACATCTGTCTATGGGGAAAGTCTTCAGGAGTAGACTTCGAGGGAAAAATCAAGAATTGAACTCCCGAAGTAGGCAGTTCGATGTTATGTAACAACTTCCCTCGGGTATCTTCTGCGACGGCGCTGGTGCTAAACTGGAACAGTTTTGCTGTTCCTATGGGAGCATCAGTGACGTGGAGACGAGGTGGGGGTGGGGCGTCCTGGAGCTTAGAGGGTCTGGTGGTTCTCGTAATTATCTTTCTCTGACTTGCAACATCCACGGTCGTTATAGACAGACGGAGACCATCATATCATCATAGACATGATTGAATTGCAATGGAAGAAACAAACAAAGCTGGGCGCGTTACCGTCTGACAGGTAGAGCGTTACAGAGTTTAATTTCCTTTAGAATGATTTTGATGAAAAAGATAAAATGGAGAAGTATTTACTTCTTACGAATATTCTCAATCAAATAATACCTAAACTACAACATTGATATTCCCTATGCAATTTCGTTACTGCGTTAGTAACGCACTGCTTATCTGGCGCTAACGCGCCCAGCTCTGGAAACAAGCACTGGAAGAGTAATAATGTGACAATTACTTAGGTCTTCGTTTCGATCCCAGGTCACGGACAATGCTTATAGAAAAACGCCCGACTCTCGTATCTGTTGATCTCTTTGGGACCCATACTCCTACCCTGGCCTCGCGTTGGTCGGTCTGCCTATGCCTTGCTGCCTTGACTTTCGGCAAGAGGAGGGAGTACAGTGGGGAGTTGGGGTGACGAACGTATGCAAATGAAGACTGAACATTTGTTGAACAGTTGTTGAACAGGTGTTGTAGTTCGAGTGAACTTTTAACGAGTTCGCCAGATGCCTGACGAACGCATCAAGTCGGAACGTAGCGTGTCTGATTGGGGGCTGGGGGAGGGGGGGTGGGGGCTGGGGGCTGAATATAATGAGGCGAGCACAACCTATTAGCTTCATGGCGCTTCCCTCCCCCCCCGGAACAAAGCCGGGGGGGAGGATAACTGGGGGGGGGATGGGGGAGCTGGCCTCCAACAAGATCTTATCATTGATTGTGACACTTCGATACTTGTTGACACATCCCCCCCCTCCCGTGACGGACTTTGCAGTCTTTGTTCTAGCTAAGAACGGGAGATGTTCTGTGCACGCGGACGTCAGCCTGAAGGTGACGTCGGTCGAGCGAGACCCCCATCCACATCGAAACCCGCCCGCGCTTACCTGAATGAAATCGCCTGTGTTTAGCCAGAATAAAATTAGTTGCGTGTGAAGCGGGCAGCGCCCCCCACCCCCGACGCTTTAAAAATCGTGGGGGGGGGGCAGCGGGGAGGGAAGGGGGGAGTGCCAACTGGAGCCAAATTGACGAAAGTGTGTCAGTCAGCAAGTTGAGGACCATGGCTGAAGTTCAACAACCACCTTGTACATTATGACGCATCAGGGTCCGGTAGGCTTGGAAGGCAGGGAGGTTAGCTTTTGCTTAGCTTTGTTTTGCTTCGCTTAGCTTCGTTTCGCTTCGCTTAGCTTTGCTTCGCTTAGCTTTGCTTCGCTTAGCTTTGCTCCGTTTTGCTTTGCTGTATTTTGCTTTCCTTCGCTTGATTTTGCTTTGCTTAGCGTAGCTTCGATTAGTTTTACTTCGCTTTGCTTAGTTTCCCTTCGTTTTGCTTAACTTCGTTTCATTTCGCTTCATTAACCCTAGCTTTGCTTAAATTCGCTTCGTTTTGCTTCGCTTTGCTTAACCGGTGTCGGGGAAGGAGGGAAGGGACGCCGTCGTACCTGTTACGGAGGAACCGACCAATGCGATTTTGTGTGTGTGTGTGTGTGTGTGTGATTTCTGCTCCGAAAGTGAGGATGCAATGTTGCCAGGTCATCGCCGGGGGAGGAACCGTGGCCGGTTCAGGGGAGGCGGCGGTGGACTGGGGACCGGGAGTGTCTTCTGTCTATGCGCGGTCGGTCACTCGAGGGAGAGTGAGTGGCATTGGGTTACAGATTGACAGCAGATGAGGGAGATTGGGTTAGGTTACAGGGTCACTCTGCTTTCGGGTTGGGTTGGGCAGGTGTTTTCTCTCTCTCGCATCTCTCTCTCTCTCTCTCTCTCTCTCTCTCTCTCTCTCTCTCTCTCTCTCTCTCTCTCTCTCTCTCTCTCTCTCTCTCTCTCTCTCTCTCTCTCCCACTCCCTCGTTCCTTTTTGCTCTATCTCCCTCCCTCTTCTTTTCCCTTTCTCCGTCTCTTATTCTCCCTTTCATCCTGTCTCTACCTATCCCCCCTCCCCCCCCCTCTCTCTCTCTCTCTCTCTCTCTCTCTCTCTCTCTCTCTCTCTCTCTCTCTCTCTCTCTCTTCGTAATCTCTTGTAAAACTAGTATTTCTAATGCTGTTCACCTTCAATTGCTTGTATGGTCCACCCCCCTCCCTCTCTGCTCCCTCCCTCTCTATCAGTTACTTCGCGGGAACTGCCTCAGTGTTGTAGGTGTTTTACTTCGTTGGCCCGCAGAAGGGCTCTCGAGGGCGGGGAGGGGGGGCCAGGCCCTCCCAAGGTGGACGTGATTGCATCGGGGGATGAAGCCCTCCATGTGATAGGACACACTGCCTCAATAAGGTTCTCCTCCTCCTCTTCCTCCTACTCCTCCTCCTCCTCCTCCTCTTCCTCCTCCTTTTTCTCATCTTCCTTCTCATTCGCCTCCTCCTCCTCCTCTTCCTCCTCCTTTTTCTCATCTTCCTTCTCCTCATTCGCCTCCTCCTCTTCCTCCTTCTCTCCTCTTCCTTCTCATTCGCCTCCTCCTCCTCTTCCTTTTCCTACTCCTCTTAATGAAAGCACCGGGTTGCAGGCAAAATAAATAAATAAACGAGAATAAATAAATTAATGAATATATATATATATATATATATATATATATATATATATATATATATATATATATATTTAGATAAGTCAGTTATAGGTTTTAAGTTTGGGTTTGACCTCAGGGACTTTTTTCTTTTTGCGGGGTTGGTTTTAGGAGAAAAATGAAGGGGAGCACACGAATGTTAAGAATTCATGAAAAGAAGTTGGGGCGGGGGAATGGAGTGATAAAAATGTGTATAACCACTGGTACCCTTTGATCGTTGGGACGGCTCGAATATCGGTGTCAAAGTGGTTTTGAGGTTTTGCCCCGGGAAGAGGCCCAGTGCCCGCAGGTTGGGGGAAACCGTCAAACCGCTCCCCCCACCCCCCACAATACGACCGTGGTTCTCCAACAAGGGGGAGAGGGGGGGAAGGTAAATGACCCGGGGGTGGTGGTAATTGTTGCAATTTTGGAGGGGTAATGTAGGGACAAAATCATAGTATGTATAAATTAATAAGTAGATACATGACAATGAATAGATAGATGAATTAGTTTAATAATAAATGAAAATTAATAAATTAATAAATCAATGAAAATAAAGATAAATCGAGAAACTGAAATAACATTGTGACACCTTGCAGGAGGCTGTTTTGTAGTGTATACTATGATCTACAATGTATGATATATATTCAGATACAGTAAAAAGATACCAAGTCATTTTCTCACCTTCCTCACCATCCTCTTATTAGTACTTGACCTCCTGTCAAGACAAAACCCCCTCCAGCCATTCCTGTCCGTGTAACATTTGGTTTTCCTCTTGAGTCATTGTATTCCCTATATGACTTTGCTACGGTGATGCTCCTTAGAGGTCTAATTCGAGCTAATGCTAGATGATTCTATTCAACTGAGTTAAGGGTAGACTTAGGACGAACTGGAGAGTTGAGGTAGAAGGATTACGAGACTCCATATCGAGAGTACTCCCTCGTTTATTTCCAAGAATGCGAAGAAAGACGAATATGTAAGTTTTGAACAGTATTGGAAGGGTTAAAATGGTTTAGCTGATATTCGCCAGTAACCACTTGCGAGTTCTTCCAATTGTTCTCTTTCCTTCTGGGCCCCAGTCCAGTGCCCTTCGCGGACCAGAGAGCCCGAAATTGGTTCACCAAAACATTTAACCTTTGCAATGATTGTGATGAATATTGAGCCGGTTTTGTAAGTTCGGGGCACAGGCTTAATGCATCAGGTTTGATTGAGTGCCAAGACCCCAAAAATAATTGGGAACCAGTGCCCTAAAAGAAAGCGGTAAAACCTTTATACTTAAGAGAAATATAGAAACAGATTAGCTCTGCTACTGGGACTCGAACTGAATCCATTGGCTGTGCGACTGGTTATCAAAAGGCAATGACGCTGCCGTTGTACCATGCTGGTCATAATTATAAGCAGTGTTCTGGAACTTGACCTGACCATTCCGAAACGACAATTCGCACATTACAGAATGTACCTTCATAATTTCAGTAGTGGAAGTCCCCCCCCTCCCCCCGGCGACAACTAGAATAAAATATTTAAGGTCGATGACGTGAAGGAAGTAA
>NC_134809.1:6819298-6909298 GCF_046742065.1 Oratosquilla oratoria
GGATCAACATGCACAAGTGTAACCAGTGGGACGGTGTTCATGTGTGTGTGTGTGTGTGTGTGTTTGAGGAGGTTTGGCTTGAGGTGTTCAGGAGGCAAAGGTTGTGAAGGGGAAGGTGTATTGGAGTGCCGTTAACGCTGTCGAGGAGTTGATGTTGGAGTATTGCTCCTGTCTTTGTGGCCTTTTGGTAATGGATTATTGAAGTTATTGTTAATGTTGTGGTTTGGAAATATTGTAGGAGTCGTGTACATCATACTGGACGAATAGTGACTTCGTGATAGTGATGGTAGTAGTGGACTGATGGTGATAGAGGTGATCGTGTGTGTGGTGATGGTGTTGGTGTTATTATGGTGATAATAGTGATATTTTGAGTCACGATGCTTCTCGTTATGTTTTCTGTGTTGGTGGAGCATTGGTGGAGAAAATTGGCTGTGCACAAGTGTTGTCACCACCACCACCACCACCAGTCGTTTTCTGGCCTCTCTGTGATCGTCACGCTGACTGTTGTGTGTTTAATACTTCAGAGAAAGTGAGTCTCTCTCTCGACACCTTCTGGTATAGTGCTTTTTGGTTTCTAATTAAAAAATAAAAAGTCGAAGTGAATCGTTAAGGATGAGATAAGTTTTCGTTTAGTTTCGTTTTACCTTGACTGTGACTGGCTGACTTGTTCTTAATTGTACAATACTGAAAAAAATATCAATATTTTCTACCAAACCGTGGAAAAAATCGTTTCGATTCAACTACATCAAGTAGCTTGATTTATGTCCGTTTGCGCTTTCCCCAAAAAGAGTATCTGCACTTGATTTCAGGTTGATACAATATAATTTACTGGATGAAGGTTTCTGAAAAGTAGTAGTGTAATCTACATCATATTGTGAGGCCTGGCTTCATGTGCATGTCACTGAAAATGTTTAGTGTTTCAGTAATAGTGAAGAGACAAATCTCAAGTTGGAAATATATTTGTGTGTGTGTGTGTGTGTATATATATATATATATATATATATATATATATATATATATATATATATATATATATATATATATACACGTTATATTATTTGGCATGCACAACAAGTATTCCTTTGCCAGCAAAATTTGTACAGCATAACGTTTTAGGAAGCACAATAAAAATCCAGCCAAAAATTATGTTGAAAAGCCCGTCATACTTCACGAGATATTTCACTCGCCAATTTATTTATTATTTTCGGTTTTATTATTATTATCATTATATTATTGTTATTATATTATTATTATTATTATTATTATTATTATTATTATTATTATATAATATATATCTCCACCACCATCATCATCATCATATTCATATTCATGATAATTATTGGCGACTACCGATGCTTGCCATTTGTCTTGGCTGTGCTTGCATTAAAGGTGAATGTTTTGACCGCAGCTAAATCTGTCTACGCCCCTGACCCTGTTGACTCACTGGATCGGCTGATAGGTCAACATTGTAAATTTTGTTCTTGCCAATGCAGGACTCGAATATGATCAATCAAAAAAGTACATCCCTCTGCTGAACGAAAGTAGTTTGAGATTAGCAGGAACAATAGAGAGTTAAAAGGATGAAATAGATAAACGGATAAATGAATAGATAAGTTTACCTGTTTGTTTATTGTTTAACTATGCCTATGCATTTATTTATTTTATTTATTATTATTTATATTATTATAATTTTAATTCAATTACTTTTTTTTTTTTTTTGCATCCGACCTAGTTGTGGACCAAAAACTCTCATGTCGGCATGCTCCACCTATGTAATCATTTGTAAATAAATAAATTTAGCCTTGATTGTGTTGCGTCAGTGTATCTTTGTATCTCACATTTTCATTCATATCATGAACAGGACATTCCAATGTCGAAGGAGCCATCACTGTCTAAATATCACCAGTGTGTTGTTAAGCAAAAAATAATGTAACATTAATTGCCGAAGGCCTATAGTTTGGCATTGCCATCTTTATAATGTAGATATCGAATCTCCTTCAGTAGGATTGAGTTTTCGTCCGCCACGCCAAAAACTCGCGGGGTTCGGAAAAAAGGCGAAAAAAACGCCTATGAAAAAAGCTACGGCGGAAAAAATCCCCACATAGGGAACTCACTGGCGGAAAAAAGCCCCACCTTGAAAATACCCAAGCGGAAAAAAAGCCCCGGTTTATAGAAAAGCCCCATTGTACATCGGGACAGATCTCTGTTATTGTTATTAATATAGTTAATGAGGTTATTATTCTCGCTGTTATTAACATTATAATTGTTGTTTTAACTTTTATTAAGATGGGAAGGCTGATCAAGAAGCGTTAAGTTATAATAATGTTTTGGAATTAAGTTGGGTTTTCTTTTGTTGTTGAATATTATCACTTGGCTTCAGCCAGTATACATACGTAATACATACACACATACATACATACGTCTTCTGAGATACAATGTTTGGGGTTTACTATTAACTTTCCAAAGAAAACAAACGTATTGATTAAATTGCATTCTATTTACAGAATAAACAGTGTTTTCAAGTGAAAGCACAGTAGGTTCCATGTATACATACATACATACATACACACACATGAAGCGTTTTGAGGACCGAATTAGTCTGCTATTGTTTATAGGCCAGGAGATATCATGCTAATTTCTTCTTCCTCCTCCTCTTCTCCCTTCTTCCTCATTTGAATATATAAAAGTGTTGCTTCAGTGAGTTATCTACTCGAACATCCGTCCGCGCTAGGGGCGCGGGACAAGTTGGTACAGGAAGTTGTGACAATAATGATGCTGCGCGCCCGTCAACAATTGAAGGACGTGGCTGAGTCATAGCCCGGTAAGAGGGTGACGGTGGGCGGGTTGGTGGGGGTGGAGGGGAGAGATTTGTGGCTGTTCACAACTTGTTTTGTATGATGTTCAGTCTGTTCATTAATCACATCGTTCGCTACGGTAACATATTTTTTTGTGTTTGTCATCTCGAGCTCCAATTTAATGTTTATCACGAATTTAATAAAAAATGATATTGGTTTGGCTGAATAAGAACGAGCATAATGTTTGTGTTGGAGGAATACGTGAGGCAGAACTGGTAATAATGTTAATAATAACGCTGATGATAAGAAAACAATAATAACAATGATAATAATAATTACTAATTTGTAATAGTAGAAAATAATAATAATGATAATAACAGTACTATGATTCATAATAATAACAAACAACAGTAACGACAATCTGCCTTCAGAGAGATTTTTTTATGTGGTGCACCTGGCACATGTCGACTGGTGAAAACGACTCCACTGCATTGTCGGATGATTTCCAAACGGTCTGTAGATCGAAAAATGAAAGTATTTAGCTCGTGGCAGATGACTGCTTTGGAACAGTGTACAATTTGTTATTGTTGTTGTTGTCGTTAGCTGTGGTTTGCCAACGCTTCTATCCTCCGTGGGTTCATGAGTAAACTCGTTCAAATCTGAGTGAATAATCTCGTCGACCTCAAAGAGGCGGACGTATAAAACACAAATAAACAAATTAATAAATAAGTAAATAAATTAATGAACAGTAGATAAATAAACAAACAATAAATAGATCAAATTAATCACCAAAGAAGATGGGAAAAACACGTAGAATGACACAATAGGTTTCAGATAAAATTGTCTCGTACACATACTCTTCTTACTGATTTGGTAATGGACATGGAACTGCCTAGTGTAGGCCTTATGGTCCCCTGCAGTCTCCTTTTTATGTTCTTATGTAAGCACAACCAGTACTCAGATGTCCAGTGAGATTTGGCCCCCCAAGTGGTACTTACTACGTAAACCTATTTATTACTTTAAGATTTCTCATAGACAAGGGTAGCCAGTTTTATATAGCTGGTGAGGATGGGAAGAGGGGTCTTAGGAATCAGTCCTAGAACTCACTTCAACAAAATATTGTTTTGTATTAACTAGAATATTTCTAACATGGCCGTTATTCCTGAGGCATTGAGCGTCCAGTCACAAAAACTCGAAGAAACTTTTATTAGTATTATTACTTGTAAATGAAATACATATGCAGACGATGAAACATTATTATTACTTGTATATGAAATATTGAATTACAATACTGTATATTCAGACACTTGACTCTTTAGCCCATGACTTTAGGTAACTAGGAAAGGTCAGCTGTGCATGAAAGGTGACTGTCACCTGCAGCTGAAATGACCTGTCTGCTGCATTATCTTTCACTTGACCTCAATTTGACCCCAAAAGAGTATGTCCTCATATATTTTTTCACCCACACACGTGACAGCAAAATGCATGTGTGCATAGGTATATGTTCATGTTCATGCATATTATAAATGAAAGAAGATATACATGGTACTACAATATTACCACAGTAATGGTGTGGTAGGATTTCCCTGTAGTGCTTACCAATCTGTCCATTTCTCATGTCTATCTAGCACTTTCGACGGTGGCACTTTTGTTTCTCTCATGGTTAGCGCCAGGTAGCTATTTCATGATATTCATCTATTTCATGACGGGGGAGGATATTCATTCCAATTGCAGCATTGTCTTGAATTATTTTTATAAACAGAGGAACAGCGCAAATCAGCCTGGTCGCCGGTGGTCGGAAACAGGTCGTAAGCTTGGTGTGACTGGGCCCTTAGGTAACTGGTAACAACCACTGGATTGGCCCACAAGTTGTTTTTTGGGTAATTCTGGAGTATAGCAATGTAGGATGAGGTGATTCACCATTGTGCTGGGCTTGTGATTGACAGCTGTTACCCTCATGGATGAGAGCTCAGAGCTCTTATGTGGCCTGATCTATGGGTAAGGCTGACCTTACACACACACACGCGCGCGCGCATATATATACACATTCACAACTCTCGTGGACAAGTTGTGTGTATTTACCTAGTTGTATTTTACGGGAAGGGTGTTTGTGTTTGTGTGTGTGTAAGTCTTTGCTCATAGATTGTTCATATACGAGTCCTGAGTTTTCATCCGGGAGGGTAATAGCTGTCAATTACAAGTCTAACACGTGATTCAAGACCATGGTCAATCACCCCCCCCCCCCCACACACACACACACTCCTCGCCCAACAGTGTGGTACCAGCTTGCATTGTTGTGATGTTTTTCAACCTTTGGTGGGGACCAAACTCAGACCACTTGAATTAGCAGGCAAGGGCTGAGTGTAAATGACAAGACATGTTCCAGATTTGGGTGTGAGTAATCTCAGCAAATCTTATCCACCACGTTTCAGTGTGAAGAAGTACAGTTTCTGTTGGATTAATAGTGTTTGAATATGTATGATTTTTTGTTATGTATCGGCCATTCTCGAGTTCTCTTGACAGTTCTTCTTCTTTTCTTCTTCTTCTTCTTCCTCTTCTTCCTCTTCTCCTCCTCCTCCTCCTTCTCCAATTGTGAACATTATCAATTTGTGTGTGAGTAATGTAAAAGAGTATTTTAGTAATGAATGAACACTAGTCTGGTCTGTGCAACCTTTTTGTACAAACGAAAGAAGGAAACTTATTTTTTTCTTAATTACAAGGATTCATTATTTGTGAATGTGCACTGTATTGCATTTGTATTGTTCAAATTTAGTTTGAGAATAAATCTGAAATAATAACTTAGATCTAGCTGTTGTGTTTTTTATTTTGCATCTGACATTAATGTTTTGATTTATATATTTATTTTTATTTATTTATTTATTTTGTTTTTTTCATCTTTTCAGGTGGTGAAGAAGGATCAGGAGTTGGAACAGAAGGAACAACAGCAACTACAGGGCATGAGCGATGGGGCGACAGACATTAACAAAAGAGGTCAGTCTTTGTGTCCAAAGATATTGATTTAACGTTTTATTTTTATTTAATTTCTTTATTTTATTTTTTATATAAAGAAAGCCTCAGATGTCAGTTGCATTTATAAACACTTGAAATTATCTTTCCTTTAGTGATACAGGTTAGAAGATGTAGACTTTTGTTAAATGCAGGGTTGCATTGCTCATGAGCCATTGTTTGATAAGGTCTAGCTAAAGTGTCCTTTCATGATCATTCAACTCCCTCCCATACTACTGTATAATGTACAGTCACCTATGTGAAGATAATGTTCTGTGACAGCTTACACATTGTAAAAAACACATTATCTAAACCTGTTTTCTTTATAAGAATTAATGTGTATATAGGTGGTTGCTTCACTGTGTAATATCTGCTGTGATTTATTTCAAGTGGATGAGGGGGAAGGGGAGGTAAATTAGCTCTGTCTGTAGTGCCCTGCTGTGGAGATACCATGCCTTGCTGCATTCCCTTTAAAAAAGGTGGCAGGGGACACTGATGACCTTTCATCCACAAGGTGGAAGGGGCCATGGATAGGTTTGGGATGGGTGTGGCATAGGTGTATGCTTTCACTTGGCTCTTGCTCATATAAGGGAGGAAAGACCTTTTGGTATATATGTGTATATATAGTACAAAGGAGAGGTAGTACTGTTGTCGAGTTTCAGTCTCCTTTGGGTGGATGTTAGTCTCCAGTCAAACAATGTCACAAAACTGATCTATAGGGATGACACTGAAGTCAGTAATGTCCTGACTGCATAAAACTTATGCAGTGAAAAACCTCTATGGGGTTGCAAAGGCATGAAACAGGTACTGGTACCATGATGACATAAAACTGAACATAAAATATAATGGCAGCATTTCAATGCAAAGTCTAATATGGTACAAAAAACTAAACAGGACTAAAACCAGTATACATAATTCCATCAGGCTCTCTCCTTTCTGAAGCAGCTTGATCTATACAAAAGGTCAGTGTATCTGCATGCATTTTTGTACCATCAAATTATGGCTTAAAGGTCATCCTGTCACCAGCCACCACACAGAAAACGCATTATCTCATACTACTCCACATTCACTTAAGCAAGTCCATAAAACACTGGGCTAATCCAGCGACTGTGGCCAGATAATTTAGGGCTATGGGGTGTGTGATGTAGAGATCCAGGAAATAGATTGACCAACTGTCATGATTTAAACCTCTTCAGCATAGTGGGATCCCTAGAAAGGGTTCAGATAGATGTCAGGTACTTTTATTCTATTAAAGGATTGTTGATCTTAAAATTTCACATTATGAAGACCTCTGTTGGTCCAGAATCTCCTCTCAAATTAATAGAATTGACTGACTTAAATAGACAAAATATATGGCTTTGGTGCTCAAGAGGTTTATGTGAGGGAAATGAAGTACACTATTTCCTTTCTGTTCATACAAGTAGGAAACTAAGGTTATATTTTTTCATTCTCAAGGCTATCTTCAGTTCTTTAATTCCTTCATCATTAATACATGATTTGTAGATTTTGGTTGCACTAACAATAGGAAATTTAATTCTTTTGAGTGGGTGCTGTTGATTCAAGTTCTTAACTCGTTCAACCTGTGATAATTTATAGATTTTGCAGCAACTTATACCAGATAATTTTATTTGCCTGAAAGGTAGACTTTGGGAAAAGGGGGTCTCCTTTTTTCTTTCTGTCTGTTTTTGCTGCTTCTTGTTCTTCGACTCCTCCTCCTCCTCCTCCTCCTCCACCTCCTCCTCTTTGCCAGGAAATGTGGATCATTGGTTCTTAACCTTTCTCTTTGTATGACCAACTCGTCAGAGTATTTTGTGACCCCCATGATAAGGTTTGCAATGGTCAACTTTGTGGAAAGACAAGATGAAACAGTCCACCTGGGTTCAAATATCAAAGTATTTTTTCCCCAAAGCTCATCAAGACCCCCTAGAGAAACCCCAAACAACCCCTGAACTACTGAACTCATCACGCTGAAGTGTTTAATGAACTAAAATTCACTTCACCTGGGGAACCTTGTCAGCTGAGTAATGATATCTAATTTTAGCCAAAATAAAATCTGCAGACTACAGTCTCCTTAATCACCAAATATTTATTATTTCACTCTAGAGC
The DNA here is from genome assembly GCF_046742065.1 of Oratosquilla oratoria. Taxonomy (NCBI): domain Eukaryota; kingdom Metazoa; phylum Arthropoda; class Malacostraca; order Stomatopoda; family Squillidae; genus Oratosquilla; species Oratosquilla oratoria. The sequence goes on from NC_134809.1 coordinate 6,827,206, forward strand.
AGCCTTGTGCTTTGGAAATTGCTGTTAACATTTAGGATCACATGGGGAGAAAAACTGATGACTCATGTAATAGAAAGGTCGCATCGGAGATCATTCCCATTTGGTGGCACTGAACACTTGCTTCAGGCTGCAATCCTCATTAATGAGCCAGTTCATATACTCTTCAGACTTCAGTGTTGTATGTAGCTTTAACCTCAACTACAGCTCATAAATACATTTTGATGCATGAGATTCCTTTAAAGTTAATGAAATCCTTAAGTAGCAGCTAGATTAGAATACAGGAAAACATGATGAAAAGGTTGACTTTGATAGGCATAACTCTGACTGAGAAGTTTTCCCCCCGAGTTGAACAAGGTGTTTTGGCAGTAATTAGAATAAAATATGTAAATATATATTTTGTGGTCTAAGGATTTTACTGCCCAGTCCAGCTGGCCACACACAAAGTTTTTTGACATTGTAGTTATTCCTTGATAAATCACCTGCAACCCAGGATTTTGTTGCCCAGTCTAACTGGCCACACACAAAGTTTTTTGTCTTTGTAGTTGTTCCTTGATAAATCAGCTGCAACCCAGGAGTTGTAAGTCACTTAATGGCAGCACTGAACCTCACAAAATTCAGCATAGCAGAGATTAGAGGTGCTTTAATGTTGATGTGTGCTTCAACTTTGCCACCCCTTTAAGAGGCTATTAATGCATGTGTGTATTTATCAAATTTTATGACATGCAATATAACTTTTGTTTTAGTAATAAAAAAAAAGTTATATCTCATTTGTGAAGTTAGGGTCTCTCATAGGCTAATGAATTTCCCAAATGGCCTTTAATAAGCTGCAGATAACCCTCTACTGAGTCCATCTCTTGAGTAGAAATTTTATTGTTATGCCTGTTATTGGAATTGTTATTATTATTTATGTTGTTATTGTTTTTATTATTACTATTATTACTGCTATTACTACAACTTCCCACCTACTTACCTCCTTATCTATATACAGTGCATGTACATATTAAAGGGACTTTTCCTCACTTATACGATGGGCAGTCAAGTTAAAGTATAGAGCCACCCTACACCCAACCCACACAAATTCAAAACCCAGTTGTCTTTTGTAAAAGAAAGGTCATCCCTGTCCCCCACCACACTACTTGGGACAAAGGCAATGCAGGAAGACACTGCACCTCCACAGTGTGGCCCAACTGTTGGAACTGATTTACTCCCATTGCTTCATTATGTGGTGATCCTCCCTCTCTCCTCCCTTCATCGACATGAGAAATTTATGAAGTAGAAAAGTTGGTTTAAGTCTTCTATAACTACATATCTTTTATCCTAAAAGTTCCTTTGTTATATCCCACCCATATTAAAGTTGGTGAGGCTCATTCATGTTGCTACATGATATCCTTTTTATATGCCATCATTGTATATTATACTCGATTCCAATAAATTACACTCAATTTCTGCTGTGCAGCTTGGTACAGTTGAGAGTCCTGAAGATTCCTCCACACAGGCACCAGCAACATGTAAAATCCTCACTTCCTTCAGAAAGTATTATATTTATCCACTTGTCCATAAGATAGGAAAATTTGGCTCCAATCATTAGAAAGAGCAATCATTCTACAACTATAAAAAAAATCTAAACTCAATAGGGTAAGAAGCTAAGTAGTTATGTGAAGTTGAATTCAAGGAAAAGAAATTATCACACAATAGATGCTGAGCACTTGTTACTACATTGCTGTACACTCATCCTTCCCAGACAGCAACACAAAATCTTTTTACTAAAGGACTTATAGATTGAACTGGTGGTTGTCATCAGTTTCCTGGGGTTATGGGTGTCCTGCAAGAGCAAACCATGGCAACGGATATATTGACTGATTAGTCATATCAGGGTCATTTACTGTATAATGTAATACCCATTATTTTCCAGTGACAGTAAGATCAGTATAGAAGTGTTACACTATCTCACACCAGTGATGTTGTGACAGACTTTTCTTATTGTAATGCTGAAGTACTGAAATAGTTTCTTATTGCAGGTGCAGGTCGGCGATGTCGTGTTGTATTCAGCTACATACCACAGCATGATGATGAGCTGCAGCTGAATGTGGGCGACACGTTGACAGTTATCGAGGAGGTCGAGGAAGGATGGTGGAAGGGTCACTTGAAGGACCAGGTTGGTTTTACTATCCTTTTGTTGTGACAATGGTGGATCCAAATATTGTGTACATCTATTCTTGAGCCAGTGGGAATAAGTTAGTGTGATCATGAATGATATGTGTCTCACTTTTGATTTTTCCTCTAGTTTGTACTAATGTAATCAAATGAAAGGCTATTTGATATGGTTGATATTTGAAAAACAGAAGTCCTTTCTTCCTGTTCTCCTCTTCCTCCTGCTCCTCCTCTTCCTCCTCCTTTTCATCCTCTTCCTCCTCCTCTTCCTTGCCCCAACTTCTTCAACCTCCTCAACTGCATTATCCCACAGTTGGTTTTCCACCAATAGGACCTAAGGTAGTAGTTAAAAAAAAAAAAAAAAAAAAAAAAAAAAAAAAAAAAAAATTCCACGTCTGCAAAATCATTTTTCCGTGCCACTCTTGTCAATTCTTCATGATTAGGATTGCCTTCTTTTGCAGGTGGGAATGTTCCCTTCCAACTTTGTGGAGGAAATTGACAAGGAAGAGCCCAGCCAGAGCATTGAACTTGTCAACAATGTCATCAATAACCAGGCCAAAGATGCAGTCAATAACCAAGGGAACGACATCCTAAATCAACAGGCAAAGGAAGCAAGCAGTAATCATGGTAAGAGCAAAAATGGAATATTGTTGGAAACATTAAATATTTTGAAAGTAGTTTGTTATCATTACAGGCAATGAGATCCAGTAGTTTCACAAGTGATGTTAATTATTGTTAAGGTTGTGTTGAAATTAGTAATAGGTACCTGCAAGTGGTAGTCCATAAGATAGGCATCAGAGAGAATCATTTCCCTCATGCCAATGTTCAAAACATGTCAACACTCTTACATTTATACAGAAGTGTAGCCCATCTCAGGACTGGGCCTAAAATAGGTTTCTACCTTTTTCAACTATATTTCCCCTACCGGGGACCAGTGATGGTTGTGCAAGATAAACGGCAGAGATAAACAACTCCCTGTTGCTTGTCTTTAAAACATGTTAACCCCTTCACCTCCAATTGGAGGTGTAATTCCATATCTCTCTCATTCTTTCTTTCTTGCCAATTATATTTCTTTCACCTTTACACTTAAAGGGAGTTGATGATTAGTTGTTATTCCCCTCTTGCAATTGCCAGTAACATTGAAGCAGTCCCGTCTCCTATGGTAATTTTTTTTATCATACCTAGTCTCAAATTCATGTGCACTTCCAACTCTGTATCCTTGATTCCCAATTATTTTATTTAGATTGGAACTCATGTATTGTTTGAGCTTGGGCTATATCACTTCCTAAGCTATTCCAAGTATTTAGAACAGCTTAGGAAGTGGTATAGCCCAAGCTCAAACACTACATGAGTTCAGATCTAAATATGATCATTGGAAATCAAGGATATAGATTAAGATGGAGCTATACATGCATTTCAGGCTAGGTACAATAAAGAAATAGAGATTAGGAGATGGTATCCAATGAGCGTTGCTCTTTTCATTAATACTACAATTAGGTAAATCCAACATGGACAGTAATCCAATAAATCTTCACAGAGAGATCAGTGGTAGAACCAGAGAAGTCTTACCACCCACAGGTGAGCTGTGGGTGTTCAGTCAGTGAAACTCGATGTAATAATTATATTTATACTTTTTCCAGCAGCCTGTGCCCAATGTTTACAGCAACATTGTTGAAATTAAGAGTTCTTTCAATCTATTACATCCATATTAGAAATAGGAGTGCTTTGTTCATAACTGAAACAAGTTCTGTATCAATAAAAGGGGTATATATTATATCTGAGGAGGGTATCATGAAGAATTTTGTTTTTATTCAAGGAACGATTTACAAAGAGTTAAGTTTGGTGGTTGAACCCCAACCCCAATACTTGTGTTGCTTTCTTTGTCAATGTCATGAACGTACTTATTTCTACCACACTAACAAGTTCCTAATCAGTACCATGATCTAGTAGTAATGGCATTCTGGAAAAGGACTGCATCACTATTGGTATATATTTTGAAGGGGTCAGAATTGGTTACTTCTGATGATTGAGGTAGGCAAGGTTTTGGTGTGGAAGGACGGAGGGCTTGTTTTGGTGTGGAAGGACGGAGGGCTTGATTGTCACCTTCACTTTCTTTGTGACCTAAATACTCATGTTTTTCTTTTACTTTCCTTTTCCTCATAGTAATATTGGTCTAAATATATCAGCTTGCACTAGCACTAGTAACATTAGAAGGTTCATTTGAAGTGATTTTTCTACAAGTATTGGTAGAAACAACTGTGTAATCTAAGTTAATGTGCATCACTTGAAGAAATGCAATTTCATGAACTTGAAAAGACATGCAAGTTTACAGGATGAGTCATGTATCTACGTACATGTATGTTATATATAAATACATGACCCACCCTGTGCACATGTCTTTTCTTTTCAAGTTTGTGATGTTGTATTTTTAAGTATCACTCAAAGGTGTGTGTAATTCAAGTGTTAGTGGTACATCAGGTATATAAGAAGTATTCAGCAAAAGGTAAGGATATTTTTGGGGCTTTTGTAGACTTGAAGAAAGTGTATGGTAAGGTTGATAGAGAAGCTTTGTGGATTGTATTACAGGTATCTGAAGTAGGGAGGAATTTTGTCAAAAACATTATTTTTAATAGTAGTAAGTAATGTATGGTAGGTACTACAGGAATGGATAGAGTGAGAAATGTGGAGGTGAAACAAGGAGCAGAGGATGGAAAGAGCTGTCAAATAAGGTAGGTTAAAGAATGGTGAAGTGGTTTGGGTATATGGAAAGAACGAGTGAAGAAAGATTAATGAAGAAAGTGGAAGTCAGAAGTGGATGGAGGGATCTCATGAGGAAGACCAAGAATGAGGTGGATGGATGGGGTTAAAGAGGGCTTTGGATGTATGAGGAGTGTCTGCTGTGCAGGGAAGTGAGAGTGCAAAAGATAGTTAAGGGACAAAAGATTATGAATGGATGAAAGGACAGTGGGTGCAACCTAAGGAGATAGTTTTCTCTTCCGCTCTGCAAAATATTTTGAGTAGATGAAGAGGTGTGAAGTGTCAGTATATAATGTAGTAGTGGTGGAAACCAGCTGTAGCTGTTGGGCTTCACTATGGAAGCACTGTGTCTCACTGCATTTCCTTCAACCTTAGCATTGTGGTGAGGGACAGGCTCCCTTCATCCACAAAGAGATGAGATGGATTAAAGGGTTTTAGTGTATATGAAGTGAGTATGTAATTTTACTTAGCCACCCCATTTTATAAGGGCCTTTAGTATGTGAGTATAGTAGGTCATGTACAAGGGCCAGGAATGGAGAAAATAAATGGCTTGAGGTGAATGTTGGGATGTCTCAGGGATAGGTGATGTTAACATGGTTGTTCAACATGTATATGGATGAGGTAGTAAGAGGTAAATGCAGTACTGAATAGATTATAAGGAAGGATGATGATAGATTGAATGGAAGTGTGTAGGGAAAGAAGTTTGAGAAATTGGAGAGTTTTAAGTGTTAGGAGTCATGTGTGGTAATAGATGTAGAGGCAAATTATAGAGTAAAGGAAGTAAGTAAATACCTGGATGGGATGAAAAGTGTTATGAGATATAATTATTTAAGGATGAATTCAAGGAGAAGTTGTGTTGATTAATCTATCCCTTTAGGTCACTTGCTGGACACCTGTGATCCACAGGTAACCAACCAGGGGCTCCAATCACTCGGTAAAGAGACTTTGTGTTGTTGTCTGGATAGAGTGAGAGTAGAGCAGTGTAGAATGAGGTGCTATGTGTCTTTTGTGTGGTGGTTGCATCTAAGGTAGTTGAAGTCTTTTGTGTGGCCAATTCTGTGTCAGTAATGTTGGATGGTGATCAGAAGGCAGTTGTGTCAGTGTAGTTATCACTTGCCATAGGAGTGATTTATCAATTTGGTTGATGTCTTAGGGGGACCTTGGTGAAGTATAAAATATGGGGTTTATTTTGTTTGTTTTATGATTGTGTTTTATTTATGTGTTTGTTTTATGATCTGTGTTGGTATCTTTTTGTATGGAGATGTGGGGTGCTGGGAGTAGATTATATATTGTAGATGTTTTAGTAATATATTGCTGGAATTACACTACATATGTAATTTTATATATGTTTGCACCCTATCAAGCCTATAATGCCTTAATGTACACATTGTGGAGCATTTATTTTGTTATCTTAGTGTGTATATCTTTTTGTAGGGAGATGTGGGGTAGTGTAGATAGGTAATTGTAGATGTTTGAGTAGTATGTTGTTGGGGTTAGGCTTTATATGTAATTTTATGTATGCTTGTACCCTATGAAGCCCACTTGATACATTGAAAAAAATTTAAACAAACAAACAAAGCCAGCCCCCCCTCCCCCTTTTTTTCCCCTCAAAAATAAACAAACAAAAAATGCCCCAGAATGTTTGGAGGAAGATGGGCTATGCTTATGTGTCACAAGAGAACACTGTCCCTAGGTTGTCCCATATGGTTCCCTATCAAAGTGGAAGCTTTTTGCACTATAGTGTGATTTGCTCCAACTACTTAATCTATGATATCCATCAAAGCACTGTAATTTAATTTATTATAAAGTCAGCTTTACCAGTTTTTATGGGAACTATCAGATAATTCACTTTACTATTGGGGTGTTGTCTATCCAAATTAATGAAAAAGTGCAGTGAGATTTAAAAAAAAATTTTTTTTTGCTATCGTACGGAATTACTTAGCCTCTCAGATTTTTATTTTTTCCCCTCCAATATCATTTGCATGTATAGCTACTGCATGTTACCACCAGAGAGCCCTATGGCACTTAAACGAACCCCCTGCAATATGGTTCCCCATTGCTTGTCACCTGCATGCAACCCTTGCTGATCCTGGTAATGATCGTTATATTTTAGACAACACCTCCACGGAAGGGGAGGTCCAGCCCCGACCTGTGGTGGGTGTCGGTTACGGCGTGACCCTGTCTGACCTGCGTGGTGATCGTTCAGACAAGCGAATGCTTGCACCATCACCTGCATCAGCCTTCCAGCCTGTCATAGGTATGCTTGTCAATTCCAAGGGCACCTATTTTGAACTGTTGTTGTTCCCAGAAGAAGTTGTGGCTGTCGAATGTGTTGTTTTTTCGTAGCATGAGTGGCTATTTTTGTCTGCCTTAGCCCACTGTGTAGTTTTAGCTTAAATTTATACAGATGTTATACTAGATGCTGGTATGGAAACCTTATCATCTTTGCTGTTGGTAAGTGTTGAAAGGATTCTCTGAATTTGATATTTATATATTAGTTGTTGATATCCTGATAAAATTCTATTTTGTTGAAGTAAGAGAAGGCCATCTTATAAGTAGGTAAGTTAAGAATAATTTTTCATAAAACCACAAAGACAGCATGTTAAAGTAACAGTATGCTACAGATATAGCATTAGGGAGTGAGCAACTTTGCTTTGAATTAGAGTATTGAGGAAATTAGTGAAATGGTAGTAATGTTATCAAGATATCCTTTAGTCTAGGAGAGCTGACCTTGCATTTCTGAATAGATGTCTTTAAAATTATATGAGATCAGCAAAAGGAAAAACCTCTGCACAACCAATATGCCATTTCATGCAGTATGAGGTAATTAGATTTGTACACATACATACATACATATACCAAGGCTTTTTCCCCCCTTACCAGGGGGGTAGCCAAAAAGGACAAGGCACAAAAACATTCCCACCCATTTCATCCCCGAAAACACTCCACACCCCTCCACCCTCCCTCCCATCTTAGCACCTCTTAGATTTGTACACAAAAAGGCCTTTCCCCTCCTATGGAGCAGATGGCCAAGTCAAACCATGCACCCACTACACCTATCCCACACTTGTCCAATGCCCTTTAATTGCCTCTTATATCTAAGGACCTTTTGGATGAAGGGTCATGTCTGTGTCCACCACACTGCTGTGGTCATAAACAATGCAACTCAACAAAGTGCTTTTACAGTATGGCATGACAGCTATAGCCAAACTCTGTCACCTTAGACAACTGGCTCACTTCCCACTTCTCTTTCACTCTCATCGTCACCAAACCCCTGCTAAGCACACATGTTTACCTCCCTCACCAGCTGATTCATATACACATTGAACAACCATGGCTACATTACACAACCCTGGTGCATCCCCACCTTTACTTCAGGCCATTCACTTATTCCATTCATGGCTGTCACACAAGCTCTACTGTTCATATAATTTTATTGACACCCTAAATAGACTTTCCACCTATCTCGTATATCTGCAACATATTTCATAATGCTTCTCCGTCCACCCTGTCACTTGCCATCTTCAAATCAATGAAATATTAAAAACGTCCCTACCTTTTGCCAAAAATTGTATTTCTGCCTTCACACAAAGACTTGATATCTACACCCTCTTCCTCTTCAAAACTCACACTCTTCTTCCTAAACTATTCCCTCTGTTCCTCTCCTGATCCTCATAATCAACACCCTTCCATACACCGTACTGACTACACTTAACAGACTGATCTCCATAAAACTACTATAATCAAGTTCCTTTTTGTACAGATAACCTTTAGATCATAACTATGCATGTCACACAAACCAGTAAGTCTATTGGAAAAATGCAATTGGTTCTTTATTTTGCCTAAGTCTATTCAACTTTACCCAAACCTATACATACATATACCAAGGCTTTTTCCCCCTTACAAGGGAGGTAGCCAAAAAGGAAAAGGCATAAAATCATTCCCACCCACTCCATCCCTGAATACACTCCACACCCCTCCACCCTCCCTCCTATCTTAGCACCTCCTGGATGACGGGTCATCCCTGCACCTTGTCCACTGCCCTGGGTCAGAAGCAGTGTTGCAAGACACAGCACATCCAGAGCAAGGCCGCTTCATTAAATTGACGACCCCTCCTCTCCGTCCCCCCATGCATAGAAGAAGACGGGGAGAAATCCCTTCGGGCTGCGTCAAATTTTGCTCACACATGCTACCTCACCCCCCATCCCCCCTGCCCATTCCACCTCATGCATCACAACATCATCCATATACAACCATTCTCCATTCACCCCTGTCTTCTGTCCTCTCCCGTCCTTCCTCAACAGACATTCCCCTCTTCCCCAAAGCCCCCTTCACCCCATCCATCCACCTCATCCTAGGACGTCCCCTCATGTTTACTCCCTCCACATCTGCCTTCCATACCTCTTTTACCAGTCTTTCTTCACTCATTCTTTCCATGTGTCCAAACCATCCTAATACTCTTTCATCAACCCTATCTCCCAACTCCCTTTCCACCCCTGTTCTCCTCCTCACCTCCTCATTTCTCACTCTATCTAGCCTAGTAACCCCCATCATACTTCTCAGAGACCTCATCTCAAACACATTCAAACTCCTTCTCTCTTCCTCTCTTATGTTCCATGTTTCTGCCCCATACAGTGCTGTTGGCACAATCACTCCTTCATATAGTCTCCTCTTAGCATCCATTCCCAAATGTCTGTTCCTCATTACACTTTTTAATCCACCAAGGCATTTACCCTCTTCTCTCAATTTACATTCTACCTCCACCTTCACTCCACCTTTTCCTGCCACATTTGCACCGAAGTATCTAAAAATATCCACTTCCTCCAGTCGCTCTCCTTTAATGCTCACTTCCAGTCTGCTGCCACTTTCACCCCTTGAACATCTCATCACCTTACTTTTACCCACATTTATCTTCAGCTTTCTTCTATCACACACTCTCCCAACTCTGTCACCAACTTCCTCAATCCCTCCTCCGATCCTGCCACAAGCACAGTGTTGTCCACAAAAAACAGCTGGCTCACCTCCCACTTTTCTCCATTTTCTTTAACCATCTCCAATCCCTGACCCACTACCCTTGCATTTACCTCTCGCACTACCCCATCCATGTACAAGTTGAACAGTCAGGGCGACATAACACATCCTTGACGAAGTCCCACCTTTACCTCGAACCACTCACTCTCTCCATTTCTAATCCTGACACAAGCTCTACTACTCTCATAAAAACTCTTGACAGCTCCCAGAAGCTTTCCTCCTATCCCGTATATCCGCAAAACCTCCCACAGTGCCTTTCTGTCTACCCTGTCATAAACCTTTTCCAGATCCATAAAGGCCCAAAAAACATCCTTCCCCTTTCCTATAGCTTTCTCACATATCTGTCTTACCACAAAAATCTGATCTACACAACCTCTACCCGTCCTAAATCCACACTGTTCCTCACCAATTACTCCCTCTGGTCCTCTCCTAATCCTCTCAATCAAGATCCTCCCATAAGCCTTCCCAACTACACTTAACAACTATACAGGTGACCATTAACTACATAATATTACACAAAAATCATAATTTTTGCTGGTGCATATAATGCAAATAAATGAAAAGTCAGCCTGTGCGGTCATATTACCAAATTAGGGCTTTGATATAGAATGCAGAACAGCTGGTGATGTATGCCAAAGGCATCTTGGGTGATCTGTGTTGAGCAGCAGTCCATTAGGCAATGAGAATATTGTTAATGGTCATACTCTCAACTTAATTTACTACCATTCTCTGCAAGGACTCCTCTGACTACTAACAATACAGTAGCATTTGCTTACACAAAATTATTTATCATCCATTCATAACCAAGTATGTCAAACTTCACTCTCCTATTCATAATTTGCATTTATTTCTTTCATTACTGCACCCATTTTCAAATTGAACAGCTATGGTGACATTATGCATCTTTACATCAAATTAGCATTCTTTTCAAACATCTCGACAAAGCTCAAGGGAGCAGTTAATTGAATGACCATTTTCCAGTTGTGGGGTAATTCCAGGTATACCTAAACTCCTTTCCCCCTCTATGTAGTCAATGGGGCCACTTCTTAAATGCTTCTGCCATTACATTTTCAAACAATACCTTGAAGGTATTTCTCCCCCCAAATGAAATTCAATTTCTCACAGGTGGACTAATAGTTTTGTTGTATTCCGTTTCTTCCCACAGCTTCCAATAAGGACACCAGTAACAAGGAGCTCCGTTCCTCACGTGACTTGACTCCTCTACTTGGTGGTGGTGGTAGTGGCAGTGGTATGACTTCACACCTTCCCAACTCCAAACTTGTCAAGACTAAACTTAATAATGCAGATAAAATCAGGATCTGTGTTAAAGACAACCCACCCAAGGTATACTGATGTATTTATGTTTTTTTCTCTCTCTCTTTTCAGAAAAAGAATGAGAGTGGGAGTATGAGTGAGTGAGAGAGAGTGTATGTGGGTTGGTAAATATGAAGAGAGTTGAGGAAGTGAAGAGAAGGGAGGGAAAGCAGATGGGATAAAAACAAGAAAGGGGAAACAAGCAGGAGAATGATATAGGAGAGAAGCAAGAAGGATGAGGTTGTATGTAGAGGAAAATGTTTGGAATTATGAGATTGTTGTGTTTGTCACTAAGACTTTAGTTATTTCACTTGAGATCATAATAAACGGTACCCAGTATATTTTATAGTTGTTTTTGGTGTAAGGAATTTGTTGACATAAATCATTATCTTTCTTGTTACAGTCTGAGACAGCAGAGGATACCCAAGCACCACAAGTTCCACCCCCAATGTTACCACCAAAACCTGGTAGGTACCCCTCATGAGTCACATATTATTAACTCCCTCTTAACCACTTGTGTACGAGTCAAATTCATGCGCACAGCATCAGCTGCCATATGTACAATGCATCACACTACTTGCATTATAAAATATAAAGTCACTGCTGTATTACTTGTTCTCTTTTACTATGAGGAATAATAAACACAGAAAACATGATCAAATCAGTTTGCAGAATCCGGGGGTAACTCATGTACAGCTACAAAAAATACACTGATACCAGCATCTTCGTGTACCCACTAACACCTCATGACAGCTACATAGGCGTCATCGTACCGAAGTGGTTAATGTTAGCATTATTGATTAATATTTTTTGTGGTCTAACAGATTTCATAAGGGGTTGTTGTTGCATTTGATTTGCCAGTGGTAATATCATGTTATACTCGTAACATTGTAGCTATAGGAAAATATAAGACACCAAGAACATTGAAAGTGATGAAAACTGGTAAGGCACCTGGGTTGGATGGGTGTAATGTGGATTATCTAACAGAGGAACTGTTATAGTAGATTGGCCAGTAAAAGTTGTTTAATGAGTACCTAAGGGAGGAAAATGTGCTAGAGGATTCGAGTAGTGCTTGTGTAGTTCTGCTTTACAAAGAAAAGGGGGCTAATATAAATGTAGTCATTTTAGAAGGATCATTCTGTTGAGTGTAATTGGAAAGGCACATGGGAGTGTGTTGTGAAGATTGGGAAGGAAACAGTGGGAGTAATTGGAGAAGAATAGTCTGGGTTTAGGATAAGTAGAGGATACATGGATCAAATTTTGGAATAAGCAGGATATGTGAAAAGTTTTTGGGAAAAGGTAAGGATGTACTGGAACAGTATATGAATTTGAATATAAACATGGTATCTTGAGACTGAGGAGATACCTAACATGGAAAATACATGAATTTGAAGCTAGGTTATGATAACTGGAGAGCAACACCAATACACCAGCTTGTTGGTGTAGTGGTACCATGCTCACCTACAAACTCAGTGGTCCGAGTTCATTTCCCTACTCAGGGCTGAAATACATCACAACACTGCAAGCTGGAACCCCTCTGTTGGGTAAGGAGTTGGGCATGTGTGTAAAGTCACAGCAATACATGTAGGTTGTGCTATATATGAGCTCTGAGCTCTCATCTAGGAGGGTAATAGCTGTCAGTCATGAGTCCAACATGTTATCCAAGACCTTGGTGAATTACGGACACATAGACACTTGATCCAAGACCATGGTGGTGGATTACATAAACACACACACATACACACACACATACACACAAGTGTGTATGTACACAGAGAAAGAGAGACAGACAGATGGTCACAGACACATGTTTGTTTGCACATTTGACATCCTGATTGTAAGTTGCTGTGGTTTTATTTATCCTATTCATCCACCTTTTCCTTCATTTACTCATTGTTTTCACTTCCAGCAAAAGTTGACTCTCCTTCCTAAGATTAATCTCCTATCTACAGCCAACCTCCTCTCAAAGGCATGCTCTTACTTACATTACAGTTAGAGAGTTGGCACGTGTCATGTTCGGTTACACTGGTGAACATGACGATGAACTAGACTTGGTTGAAGGTGATGTAGTGACAGTGCTGTGCAAGGATTTGGACGACAAGGGCTGGTGGCGTGGTGAAATCCGTGGTCGAGTTGGTGTCTTCCCAGACAATTTTGTCCAGCTTCTCACCTCAGAGGATGTGGTAAGTACAAGATTTTATGTTCCTTGTATTCTTGTATTTCAAGGAGGGAATCACAAGGTGTGCAAAGATGGTGTGTAGAACAAGGAGGTCAGGAGGAAATTGAAGGAAGGGTAGTGAGTGGTGGTTTAGAAGAGAAGAAATGAGCATTCACAGATTGGTTGCAAAATAGGATGAGAGAATCATATGAGAGGTACAAAGAAAAGAGAAGAGAAATAAAACATAAGATAAAGGAGAGGAGATGTGAAATGGGATAAAAGTATGACAAAATTTTGAAAATAATAGAATGATGTTTTTGAAGGAAATTAAGAGAGGAAGAGGAGGCAAATCAAGTTGAGAAGAAAAGGTAAAAGGAGCTGATAAAGAGATGACATTAGAAGAGACAGCAGTAAGAGAAAGATGGGCAGGGTATTTTAGGGAGTGGTTAAATGTGAAGGAGGATAGGGAGGGAAAGGTATTTGCAATGGGAAGCACTAAGAAAATTACAGTGATGAATGAGGAAAATGGAGGCGAAAAATAGAGATGAGGTGAAAGCAGTTATTAAAATTATGTGAGCAGGTAAGGCACCTGGGCTAGATGGGTGTCATGCAGTGTCTAAAAAAGGGAGACTGATGGTGAGGTTGATGGTGAGGCTGATGGTGAGACTGATGGTGAGGCTGATGGTGAGACTGATGGTGAGGCTGGTGAGGTTGTTTAATAATTGTCTAAAAGAGGGTTGAGTGCTGGGGGTCTGGAGGAGTGCTTGTATAGTCCTGGTTTACAAAGGAAAAGGGGACAAGTGTGAGTAGTAGTTTCAGAGGGATCAGTTTGTTGAGTAGTTGGGAAAGCTTGTGGGAGGGTTTTGATTGAGAGGATTAGGAGAGGAACAGAGGGAGTAATTGGTGAGGAACAGTGTGGATTTAGGACAGGTAGGGGTTGTGTGGATCAAATTTTTGTGGTAAGGCAGATATGTGAGAAAGCTTTAGGAAAAGCTAAGAATATTTTTTGGGCCTTTATGGATTTGGAAAAGGCTTATGTTGTTAAGGGCAATCAGAAGTTTTTATGTCAGTAATAGAGATGTGATGAAGTAGGAAATGGGGAGAGTGGGTGATTTGAGGTGAAGACAGGACAGTACTAGGGTTGCATAATGTCATCATGGTTGGTCAACATTTACATGGATGGGGTGATACAGGAGGTGAATGTGAGAGTGATGGGAGGGGGATTTGGAAAATGGAGGTAAATGGAAGGAGAGCCAGTTGTTGTTTGCTGATGACACTGCACTTGGGGCCAGGTCAAGAGGCAGCTAGTGGCAGAGTTTAGGAGGCTATGTGAAAGGAGAAAGCTGAAAGTAATGTAAGCAAATGTACATACATATACCAAGGCTTTTTTCCCCCTTAGAAGGGAGGTAGCCAAAAAGAAAAAGGCATAAAATCCTTCCCACCCATTCCATCCCTAAATACACTCCACTCCCCTCCACCCTCCCTCCCATCTTAGCACCTCCTGGATGACAGGTCAGAGGCAGTGTCGCAAGGCACAGCACATCCACAGCAAGGCCGCTTCATTAAATCGGCGACACCCCCTCTCCGTCCCCCCCCCCATGCATAAAAGGAGAAGACAAATGTAAGCAAATGTAAGGGGATGAAGTGTACAAAGGAGGAGAATGGCAGTGAGTTTGAGGTAAATTTGAAGTGAGAGAAGCTGGACCCAGTGAAGTTTTAAGTATTTAGGGTCACATGTAGCAGGGAATGGAATAGTACATACATACATATACCAAAGGCTTTTTCCCCCTTACATAGGGGGTAGCCAAAAAGAAAAAGTCATAGAAATCACTCCCACCCATTTCATTTCCCATATATTCCACTCCCCTTCACCCTCCTCACTCCCTCCTATCTTGGCACCTCCTGGATCACGGGTCATCCCTGTGTACTGGGTGGCAATAAAAGTCATTTGTGGGAATCACACTGTAATCTCAGATACTGACAACGAATACGTGTGTACACAACGAGGGCTGGCTTTCAACTAACACCAAGCTCCAAATGGCGTAAAAAAAAAAGACCCGCATCGCATTTGCGATATCCAATATAGTTACAAATATACATAATGTACACATAATTACAATAAATAATAAAACGATAAACAACAAAACATATGACAATTTTATAAAGAGGGGGAAACATATAATTCCCCAAATAAATAAGCAACACACCAGTACAATGTACGATAATATGTTATACAATTATACCACGCTAACACACCTGCATCCTGTCCACTGCCCTGGGTCAGAAGCAGTGTCGCAAGACACAGCACATCCACAGCAAGGCCGCTTCATAAATTCAGCGACCCCCCTCTCTGTCCCCTCATGCAGAAAAGGAGAAAACGGGGAGAAATCCCTTCAGGCTGCGTCAATTTTTTTCTCATACATACTTCCTCACCCCCCATCCCCCACCCACCCCCCCTCATGCATCACAGCCTCATCTATACACAACCCATCTCCATTCACCCCTATTTTCTGTCCTCTCCCAACCTTCCTCTACAGACATTCCTCTCTTTTGTAAAGCCCCTTTCACCCCATCCATCCATCTCATCCTAGGATGTCCCCTCATATTCACTCCTTCCACCTCCACCTTCCACACTCCTTTTACTAATCTTTCTTCACTCATTCTTTCCATGTGTCCAAACCATCCTAATACTCTTTCATCAACCCTATCTCCCAGTTCCCTTTCCACCCCTGTTCTCCTCCTCACCTCCTCATTTCTCACTCTATCTAGCCTAGTAACCCCTATCATACTTCTCAGACATTTCATCTCAAACACATTCAAACTCCTTCTCTCTTCCTCTCTCATGTTCCATGTTTCTGCCCCGTACATTGCTGTTGGCACAATCACTCCTTCATATAGCCTCCTCTTAGCATCCATTCCCAGATGACGATTTCTCATCACACTTTTTAATCCACCAAGGCATTTACTCGCTTCTCTCAATCTACATTCTACCTCCACCCCCACTCCTCCCTTTCCTGTCACATTTGCACCCAAGTATCTGAAACTATCCACTTCCTCCAGTTTCTCACCCTTAATGCTCACTTCCAGCCTACTGTCACTCTCTCCCCTTGTACATCTCATCTCTTTACTTTTGCCCACATTTATCTTCAACTTCCTTCTTTCACACACCTCAAACTCTGTCACTAACTTCCTCAATCCCTCCTCTGATCCTGCCACAAGCGCAGTGTCGTCAGCAAACAACAGCTGGCTCACCTCCCACTTTTCTCCATTTTCTTTAATCATCTCCAACCCCTGACCCACTACCCTTAGAGGTAAATTATAAGAGTAAAGAAAGCAAATAATGTCTTAGGGGAAATGTAAAGTCATGAGAAATAGGTGTCTTGGGATAATTGCAGAGAAGATTTTATAAAGGGGTAACTGTTCCAACAACACTGTCTGAAGCAGACTAGGAATTTGAGAGGCATAAATAGGAAGTTAAAATGTGAGAAGATTTTTTTTTTTTAAGAAGTATGGGATTACAAGGAATAACAGAATGAGAAATGAGGAGATGAGACAGATAGTAGGGTGGAAATAGACAGATGAGGTTGATTAAAAAATACTGGGATGATTTGGACTTCAGAAAGAATGAGTGAAGATAGACTAAAAAAAAATAAAAAGATATGGGAGGCAAGTGAACGGAGTGATCAAATGAATGACATCAGCCAGAGTCCCTCACCCAAAAGCATTATAATAATTGTTGCTGCCTCAAATTTAAATGACAAGAAACATACAATTATTGACTCCTATTTTAAAATGGACTCGCAGACTATGTACAGTAAATGGAACATAATAGTGCAGACTGATCCCAAAAATTCGTCTAAGTTGGTGTCCCATCTGAAATGCATGGACGTGCGAATCGCCGTTTTGTCAACATACTTGGGTAATACTTTCTCAATAATAGTTATTTATCATTTCCTGTAAAAAAAAAAAAAAAAAAAAAAAAAAAAAAATATATATATATATATATATATATGTGCTAATGATAGATATTCCTCCAATTGATTATATATTCGCAGACAAACCACACTTACACGTCTTTATCAATGGGAATTTTGCATCGAGGGACCTCAATGAACCTTAGTGGTTATAAGGCCCTTATTGGGCTTTTTTTTATGTACCCCTAGTATATTATAATATTCTTATCTGTGACTCAGTCTATATTCTTTACATATATTGCTTAATTCATATTGATTATTGGCTTGAATTGCTTGTAAAATGATTTTATACAGAAATAAATCAAATCAAATCTAAGGTATCATAAAAATAAGCGCTACCTTTGATATTTATGATAAATGTAAAATAGTGCAAACATACGTAACATCGACAGAGGAACGCATTAAATTTGATAAATATATTAACCCTGCGTTTTTACATTTTTTTTTACAAAAATGTGATAGCATTTGATAATGATGAATATTTTCCAAATTCACCACCGATTTTCATACTTAGTGCATCAAGCGACGAATATATACTGTGCAACTTTGGCGGTTTAAATGCATGACGTCATCGGAGAGACACGGACTGTTAATTGAATCAGTGGTTATTAGTGCTGTGTTTCATATGTATATGTCACAAGCATACAGTAGCATTTGATAATTGTGAATATTTGCAGTCACCACCGGTTCTCATAATCTTTCGCGATATAGACGTCATGTACAAACGTCATATGTGGACGGGATCTTTGTCCGTTAGAGTATATCAAGTACATGTACTTGATAAAAGTTCCAACAAGCGGAACGTTGACCGCAGTTGACTCTGTCTCATGATATTTCAACACGAGGTTGATGTAGACTGTGAAGTGAATTACAAAATATTCATTTTTAATATTTAGAAGTCATGATTAGTACTCTTGTTTATTCAATTCTTGTTTGATTTGTTGCCATATTTGTTGTATATTTGGTTTCATGAACATGAATTAGCAAGAAAGAGCAAGTTAAACAGTTGAAATAAAATGCACATATATTCTGGAAATGGAATTTCAAAATACGAATTTTTGTTCATCTGCTGATTTAGTGAAAATAGTTCCGATTTTCCATCTTCCACGGGGTACAGCGGAAAAACACAGATAAATTATAATTTTGTCAATAATATGTATATAAATAATGATGATTTTGGTGGAAGTGGTAATGTCATTTGGAAGTTTTGAACCTCGTGTCAATAAACACGCCAAATGTCGTTGCGTCTGTCAATTGGCTGTTTCGTATTATTATTAGTTTTTATTTTTCTAAGGCGATCTCTTTATGAACCGAAACATTTCCTTATGCTATGCACTGTCATTGTATTATGTTGTAACGAATGATACATTGAGGATGTTTCGAGGGAGGGAAGTTGAAACGCCAGGAAGACAACTGTTTTCGTAGTCGGAATCTGTCTCCGATAGTCCGATATATATATATATATATATATATATATATATATATATATGCAGGAAAACCACCAGGAAAAAGTAATTAAATGATGACCGAGCGCTTTCGTCTATTTACATGCACCCTGAGGATAAACAAAAGCGCTCGGTCATCATTGTATGATTTTCCTCAGTGGTTTTTCTGCATATTTAGAATCACGAGTCCATGTGATTTTTCATGCATACACACACACACACACACACACACACACACACACACATATATATATATATACATATATATATATATAATATATATATATATATATATATGTATGTATATATATATATATATATATATATATATGTATATATATATATATATATATAATATTGAAATTTGACAAACACGCACACGCGCGCGCGGACGTTTAACGAAATCCGGCTCCCGACACAATTGCACATCGTCACCATCATCACTATATTATCATTTCTCGAGTGACGACAATATGAAACAGTAGCCACAGTATTAGATTACATATCCGTGATTCTTGGCGGCGGTGTCGAGGGATGGGAGGGAAGAGGAAGGGTAGGGTAGGGGAGTGGGAGACTGCATACTTTTTGCACTGAAGATGTAATATACGAAAGCGCTCTGCATCTTTAGTTGTTTTTTTCCTAGTGGTCTACATTGCACGAGTATGTAAATGTACAGAAAATGTATATACACACACATGCATACATATACGCAAGGTATACTAGCATACATATACTCGCTTAACGCGCGTGCAAACACACACACACACACATACATGATTCGTAGCGCAGTTGGTAGAGTTCCCGGCCGCCACTACGGCGGTCCGGGTTCGAATCCCGCCCAGGGCCGAAATTATTTCAGTATCGCTGCGCTGCGAGTCGTCACTCCAACTATCGTGGGCGGGGATTTGGAGGTGTGTGTGCGCGTAAAGTCAAAGCATCACCCATAGATCGGTCATAATGAACTCTGAGCTCTCTTTCGGGAGGGAAATAGCTGCCAATCACGAGTCCAACACGTGATCCAAGACCATGGTGAAGCACACACACACACACACATAAGGAAGGAAAGATTAAACAAGTTGGTATTGCCTACCCTGGAAGAAAGAAGAGAAAGAGGGGTTATGGAAGTTGCGGCAAGATTGACAGAAAAGATCTATTAGTATGGTACGAAAAAAAATAGAAGGAATGTTTCACAAATGCATTAATCTGTGGAATAATTTAGAAAAAAAACCAAGGCGGTAACGGGACCCTACGAGCATAGCATAAGAGCATTGTACTTGTCACTGAGACAAAGAGATGGATAGTATCGCTCGAAGGGAGTTAGCCCCAAAAATGGACATCTCCACGATTGGAACTCCCAATGCCTCGCTATCTATAGATGGAAGAAGACTTGGTGAAAGTCAAGGGATTCTAATTCCAAGTGTGTAAGCAATACGTGATCTGATCTCTTTAAGCTTGCGGACCTCCTGGATCTTATCCTTGTTGCGTTTGATCCCTCACACGGTTACTGACTCGCATTTGGGTTTTCTTGTCGTCTCACTACGCCTCTCTGATTTTTCTCTTTTCATTTCTCTCTCTCTCTCTCTCTCTTTCTCTCTCTCTTTCTCTCTCTCTCTCTCTCTCTCTCTCTCTCTCTCTCTCTCTCTCTTTACCCCTCTCTCTCCCTCTTGCCCACCCCTTTCTCTTCTTTACTTTTCTCCTATCGTTTTCTACTTTCTCTCTCTCTCTCTCTCTCTCTCTCTCTCTCTCTCTCTCTCTCTCTTCTCCCTCTTTCTCTCTCTCCCTTGCCCACCCCTCTCTCTTCTTTACTTTTCTCCTATCAATCGTTTTCTACTTGCTCTCTCTCTCTCTCTCTCTCTCTCTCTCTCTCTCTCTCTCTCTCTCTCTCACCTCATTCTTCTACTTTTCTCTCAGTTTCCTCTCTTTCTATTACTTTCCTCTCTTCCTTATATCACATTATTCTCTCTCTTTTTTAACTCATCTCTGCCTCCCACCCTCCCTTCCTCCCTCCCTCCTCCTCCTCCTGTTCTCTCCATCCCTCCCTCTTTTCCTTCCTACACTCCTCCTCTTCTTACCGTACATCTTTCCAATTTACTTCCCTCCCTCTCTCTTTCCCCCCTCCCTTTATTACTCCCTCCTTTCCTTCCTCCCGCCCCTCCACCCTCCTTTCCTCTCTCTCTCTCTCTCGCACACACACACACACACACACACATACACATCCCTCTCTCTCTCTCTCTCCCCTCCCTCTCCATCTCTTTTCTCTCTCCTTTCTATAGTTTCCTTCTGTCTCTTCTTTTCCTTTACCCTTTCTTTTCTCTCCCTCTAACCTATCGCGCTGTCTTTTCTCTCTTCGCTCACTTGTATCATTATTATTTCTTCTGTCTCTCCTCCTCTTCCTGGATTGCAGTCCGTCCCCCACTTCATTCGTTTTTACTACGCGGGATATCGCATTACCCTCAGACTTAGCGAAAGAACAATTAGTTAAGTGCATACACACGTACACACACACACACACACACACACACACACACACACACACACACACACACACACACACACACACACACACACACACACACACACACACACACACGGGTTTGGCTGACGGGGAAAAGGATCATCTTCACATGTTACACAAGAATGAGTAAACACGTATGCATGCGTGCGTGCGTGTGCGCGAGCGTACGTCAGCTGTCGAACTGCACTGCTTCCGTGGTGCAGACTAGGTCACTTATTCCCCGCACACACAGATGACGACAACGGCGAACGACTGAGTGCTGTCGTCGTCGTCGTCGTCGAGTGCTCCGCGCGACTAATGGAATTAGACTTCTAGTGTCGTCGTCACGTTTCCGTGGTCGGCGCGACACAGCGGCACTGCGTTCGAGTGCAGTGCAGTATCGTGACGTATCGTGTTTGGACGTGTCGTGTACGACCTGTTTCTCGTTCGCTTGGGACTTTTTTCAGGACATGTTTCGTAGTCGTACGGTAGCGGTGGAGGAGGAGGCGTGGGGGCAGTGGTTCTGTACATTGGCTCTGTCTTCCCCTTACCTACCAAGTGTCCCTTTTACTGACGTTAAGCCAACCGCCAGACTATTTTATTAATCTCGGTGAAAGTCCCCATAATAGCGAACTTATCTAGAAAAATAAAAAAAGGAAGAGAATTAATTGAGACACCGTTCTTCTTGAGTCGATATTTTGTGTCGGTTGTGTTCTGCAGAACCTGTTATTTTGAAAACGACTGCTCACGCGCTTATCTAGGTAGAGCGTCGATGTGCAAAGTGAGTGTCGTCATGTAATGTGACATCGCTAGTAAACTAGCTAGGCAACAAACGCCAGGACATTAGACTGTCTCAGAAAATTAATTAACGTGATTCCTGTCCACGTGTAAGCAGTTCGTATACTGTATACGCTTACATACGTACATACATACGCACGTGCATGCATACGTGCATGTATATATACGTACATGCATCAGGAAAATTCTTCGTCACAGCCTCTCCTCTTGCAGGAGAAGGGCTCGACAACCCAGCAGCCATCAGTGGTAGGTTTAACCAAACCTCAAAACTGTAATTAAGGCTAGTTTGCTCATGTACATACACACACAAGGCTCGACGGTGCAGTGGTAGCGTTCGCAGCCGGTACTCCAACGGACCGAGTTCAGTTCCCGACCAGGGCTGAAATAGTTTCAGTATCACTCTGCAGTGATCCGGTACTCCAACTCTCGTGGGCGGGGAGTTGTGTGTGTGTGTGTGTAAGGTCATAGCATTACCCATATATTGTTCATATATGAGCTCTGAGCTCTCATTCGAGAGAGTAATAGCTGCCGATCACGAGTCCAACACGTGATCCAAGACCATGGTGAATCACGCGCGTTTTAGTCATCCCCCCCACAGCCCTGTAGCAGCTGGCAACGGTCCTTGGGCACCTCTCATAAATGTCTCTAAGGAAATAATGTTTTTTTTTTATGTCCTCTATTAGTGGGGGACATATCTATGTCACCAGCTTATTGTGTGTTGGTGATGTCATCACAAGCATACTGGTCCCACATTCGCTTAATTGTTAGTTTGAATCCTGCACTTCTTTCCAATTCCCAGCAGTGACTTTTACCCACTATGATAGTCATTAAAGCACAGAGGGCAAATGTGATGGCTTTTGCCTGGTGTAGGCTCATTACTACCCTATTGTACAAGACCCCTTTGGGGACTCGAGACAGGCAAAGATTCTTCTCAAAATGAAGAATTTGATGTCCAATAAATCTATGTCTATACAACTAAGCCTATAGTAATTAATAAAAAGTACTAATAAAAAGAAGTGTAGTGTGATAAGTGTTGTAATGTTTGTGTAGCTCTTGGGCCAAGGAGGAATGTACTGCCTGGACCCTGATCTCATAGGCCTTGGGTATTGGCTTTTTGTAAATGAAAAGGTGGAGTAAGTAGAGTTGTGGTTTATGGAGATCCTGGGGCCAGCAGTCTAGAGACGGGTGAGTCTCTTGGGACTGCACCATCAACTGGAGGTGAAAGTGGTGACAGGTGTTGAAGGTAGACAGTGGGGAGATGATTCTCTCTGTTGTCTTGTGTTGCAGGACCAATAGTTTCAGTTACCTGTTATTGGTTCCTGGTGTTGTGGTGTATGTGTAATGGCTTTCTGTTGTCTGCAGTTGTTTTTCAAGGAATCAAGGTAATTTTAATTCTGCACTTAGATTCAGCAAAGAGGTTAAATGGTTAGCAGTTAGATTATGAAATAGCAAAGCCTCCTCCCCCCCCTTTTTTTCAACTTGCTGGAAATTTTGTTTGTTTAAAGTCTTCATTTGTTTGACAATTTTTTATCATCATTGTTTCTAAGAGAAGTGGTTATGTGTGAATGATATTTTGACCCAGCCCGATGGGATTTCTCCCTGTCTTCTCTTTTTTCTGCATGAGGGGATAGAGAGGGGGGTCGCCAATTAAATGAAGTGGCCTTTCTGTGGATGTGCTGTGTTTTGCTGCATTGCTTCTGAGCCAGGGCAATGGGCAAGATGCAGGGATAACCCATCATCCAAGAGGGGGCAAGAAAATAAGGAGGAAGGGAGGGGTGGTGAATGGGGATGAAATGGGTGGGAGTGAAATTATTCCTATTGACTTTGGCTACCTCCCATGTAGGGGGGGCAAAAAGCCCTTGCTATGTGTATGTATACTGTACTTCTAATATTTTGATATTTTCAAGCAAAATATTAATTCATATTAGATATATATCATCGTGTTGACACTCTCATTTTAGGCAAAGCCCCCACGACCCGAAAAACCAGCTGCAGTTTTAGCAAAGTCTGGCTCCAATACATCACCTGGAACTTCCCCGAGCACTTCAGCCAACACCACACCCACATGCACTCTCGACAAGCAAGGTAAGGTCTCCCTCGTTTCTGGTGTACAGTGCTTCTGGGATTCCATGGTTAAGGAGGTGGAGGTGGAGACGGTGGTTATGGTAATGGTGATGGTGATCATAGTGCTGTACATAGGAGGGTAGTATGGTAATGGAATATAATTTGAATTCCTCAGTTTCCATGATGGCTTTTATTGAAGGAAGGACTTCAGATGAAGGATGTTTTTGATCAGTTGAGACACTTTGAGCCTTCAATAAGCTCTTGAGCTGTTTTTATATATATATATATATATATATATATATATATATATATATATATACAGTACTTTAATCACAACAGTCCTTGGATTGTGCTATAGTTTTTTAAGTTATGGAGATCAAGAATACTTATGTAATGTTATAAGTGTCTTGACCTCGTAAACCACAATGGCTAAGTGACCAATTATAATACTGAGGGGCAAAAGGGATGCTATTCATAAATGTCAGTTTTGACTTTGATCTTGGAAGTAGTGTAACACTATTTCAAAGTTATGTTGTAGGAAGCAGGGGTGTAAATTGGTATTAATTATGATTTTTGTTACATAAGTTACCATTTAATAGGTAAAAGTTGATTGATTTTTATTTCATTTAGGTGGAGAATTTTATAAGTGTGAACTCTGTAAATGTAGGAGAATAGTTCTGGTCTAATCTTTTATTCAAAGACCTTATCATTTTCATGAAAGTGGGAGTTGCCGACAAGATTGACGAGTTAAGTTCATTTAACTCGTCAACCTTATAATTTGTTAGTTAAGGTACATTAATAAGACAGGGAAGTTGTAGACCATTGTGGACTGTTGATTTATGTCAGGTGGGAGTATATATATGAATTCAATGAAATTAATTGGAATATGGAACTAAAAAATGTCCAGATGCAATTGTGATTGAGCCAGACAGGAGAGTCTGGGTATTGACGAATCAGGATACGTCTGTCTGGGTCTTGGAGGCGTTACCTACTTTGGAGTGGAAGTGGCAGTGGATGGGGGAATGGAACACAAATTCTTGGATGTGAAAAAAGTATCTAGAGCACCAAAGAAATGCTAGAGGTGAGTGGGGTGTGAAAGATTTCAGTTAAACAAAGGTTGGTGTGAGGTGCATAAAGAATGAATAGAATATCGTGGGAAGAAGGTAATTATAGAGATGAATATAAACAGGATCATGCTGAAATGGTATGGGAGCTTTGAGAAAATGGAATGTAAAGTTTAATGAAAAAATAGTTCATGAAACACATAACAGGAAGGAAAGATGTAGCATTGAAAAAAAAAATGTATATAATGAATAAATGTGAACAGTTTCTGCTAAAGTGGTACAGGCTTACAGAAAATGGAAGAAGGCTGATAAATTAAGAGTATAAGAACCAAGTATGAGAGTAAGGATCAGAAGAGGAAGACCAAAATGTATATGTAAATAAAGGGTAGGATAGTTGATAGGTATCAACTGATTTTATTTTGTTTTATCTTTATTTATTTATTATTATTATTATTTTTTTATTTTTTGTTTTTTGTTTTTGTTTTTGTTTAATTGGCTATCTGCCTAGACTCTCACTTCCTCAATATATTTTGTCCATCTTTCAAATTTTCTTGTAGAACTGCTATCACACTGGTCAAGGACACAGGCCTTTATATATATATTGGAACCACTTTTGCTTTCTTCCAATTGTCAGGCACTTTTCCTTTTTCTTTTGAATACACAATCAGTTCTTGGATCTTGGATATCAATTGATCTTTACATTCTTTGAGTACCCATTTGGAAATCTCCTGAGCCCCAAAGGCCAGTCTCATATGCATGGTTCCCAATGATTTGTACACATTTTTGTTGAACATAACCTGTACTGGTGTACCATTCCATACTGATTGGGAATTTTTTATTATTATTTTGGCCTGCTGTTTTGCTTCATCATATACTATTCAATCGACTTCAACTTGAAAATTCCTTATCAATCTCTTAGTGTGCCATTTACAAATCTATATATGGGGAACCAAATGGCAAACTGACACTATTTACCTCATACTATTATCTGTTGTGTTTACAGTCTAGCATCACAAACTGTATTTTAACTAAAGCACTAGACTAACAAATCTTGCACACTGTAAAGTGTATGAATTTCACAACCAGAGAGCTTCAATATCTGATGAGAGTAATGCATTTACATAACTGTTGTCCACTTTGTGGAATCAAAAATACTTTTGTTATTCAAAAGAACACTGCACCATGAAGAGAAATGTGGTGTTCACTATCCAGAACTTTTGTTATTCCTACCATATCAAGATATTTTCTCTTGACTTACTGAAAATTGTTCTTAATGATACATGCAGTGCAATACAAACCCAGAGCTTCCATTTATTCAGTCTCGTACCTCAAGTTTATGATTAACACCCATGCAGTGACTTTACCAGCACTAGCACAAGCAACTTACTGACCTTAGGTCATAGGCTTGCAGGCATCTCTACCCAGGCATACAGAGTTGCCATGTGTAACCTATCTACATAAGACATATAATGGACATGGATACATATATAGAGCATCTACATGTTAAGATGTTACAGGAAAAGATAGGGCTGGATATGGATAGAATATATGCATAGGTATACATATTAATGTATATGTGTGGCACCAATGTATTGGCATATGGTGGCTTGCTGTGCAGAAGAATGTGCATGGGTGAATACACAGTTATGAATTATGCATTATATTGCATTACATTATATTACAACAGCTACAGGTGCCCATGTACTCTCTGATGTTCCTGTTCACTCTATGGGGTGCCTGTCCATTAAGTCCTCACATCATAGCTATTATAAATCACTTTGATTTTTATTTAGCGATATGAACTCAAGTTTCCATAGGGAAGAAAGAAGCAACCAGCTTTCATATAAATATATAGAACAGCTTACTTTCATCTTGACATTACTTAACATAGCTTTTTTGGAGTTTCTTTGTCCTGTTTTAATTCTCATGTATTTGTTTCTGGTTTGCTTGTATTCTGCTTTCATCCCAATAGTCCTTCTCTATTCCACATTCCCCATATCTTATAGCTGCTTATAGCATTACACAGTCCATTGCCCCAGCTCTCTTTTACTGGAGGCCCATTGCTTCTAACTGGCCGTAGCCTCTGGTTCAGCCTACAAGCCAGGAAAAAGATCCTGTATTATGACAACTTTATGGATGGGGATAACAGGTGGTGATGGATACGGAGCTGCCTAGTGTAGGCCACATGGTCTCTTGCAGTCTCCTTCATTCTTATGTTCTTATGTTCTTATCTGGAAAGAGCAGTATAAGGTATTCAGTGTCTTCTTGTGTGGTGGTTGCACCTTGGACAATTGTTGTCCATCGTCCACCACCAGGCCAGTTCCTTGTTAGCACTATATCACTAAAGGGAAATGACCCAAATATAGTCATGCCAGTGCAACTAACCATCACCCATCTTGGAAGTTATTTCTCATTTGGGGTGACATCTGGCAGAGTTTGGTGAAGCATAGAATTTGGTGATCACCCATGGAAGCCCTGCCCTTTGATCCGAGTGTGCATAGGTATGGACACACTTGATGGTGTGGTGGTACTGTACTCGACCGGTAATTTAGCGGTCCGAGTTCGAGTCCTGCCCAGAGATGAAAATATCAGCATTGTTGCACTCTGCTGGGCAAAGAGTTGTGTGTGTGTGTGTAAAGTCACAGCATTACACATAGATCGGGCCACATACGAGTTCGGAGCTCTCATCCTGGAGGGTAACAGTTGTCGATCATGAGACCAACACATGATTCAAGACCGTGATGAACTATACTGTTGGGTGATGGGTGGGTTCGAATCCCATATTTCTCTCCAATTCCCAGCAGTGACAGCCACCTTCCCCAACAGTCTCCTTAGTGCTTAGGGCAAAGGTGACCGCTACGGCCGGAGCTACTCAGCACCTCCTGGCGTAGGCTCCTCATCTTAAGCACGTAGGCATACAGAGAGGATAAGAGAGAGAAATCAGTAGATATGCTAACATAAAAAGATCGAAGATAAAGAGTACCTGATAGTAGCTGTGGTCAGTGTTGGAGGGACACTAAGAGGACACAAAGAGGTCATAAAGAGAGAGAAAGAGAAAGAGAGGGAGGGAGAGAGGCTTGTCTGAAAGATACGAATAAATGTAGTTTTCCAAACAAATGCGAAAACTCGTGGAATAGCTTGGGGGAGATACGCATGTTGGAGTCATACATGAATTTAAAACGAGATACGATAATTGAAGATTAGGAGACGGGACATCGTGAGTGTAATTTACTTCCTGTTTACTACAGTTATGTGAACACGCACACACAACTCGATGACTGAATGGTTAGAGTTCCTGGCCGCCACTACGGCGGTCCGGTTTCGAATCCCGCCCAGGGCTGAAATGATTTCAGTATCGCTGCGCTGCGAGTCGTTACTCCAACTCGTAGGCGGGGAGTTGGGTGTGTGTGCGTGCGTGTAAGGTCACATCATTGCTCATAGATAGGTCATATACGAGCTCTGAGCTCTCTTCCGGGAGGGAAATAGCTGTCGATCACGAGTCGAGCACGTGATCCAAAAGACCAAGACCATAGTGAACATACACGAATTTAAGAGCAAACTAGACACTGCGAGATACAAAGACGGGACACTACGAGCATAGGTCCCCTTCCCGTAAAATACAACTAGGTAAATACACACAAAATGCTCGACTTGGCTTGGCCGCAAATTCAACAATCCGAGTTCGATTCCCGCCCAGGGCTGAAAAATTCAGCGTCACTGCACTGCGAGCAGGCACTCTAACTCTGGTGGGCAAGGAATCGTGTTTGTATATGTTTGTGTAAGGTCACAACATTACCTATAGATCGGGCCATTTACGAACTCTGAGCTCTCATTGGGAGAGTAATAGCTGTCGATCACGAGTTCAACACGTGATCCAAGACCGTGGTGAATCGTTCATATACACGCGCACGGTACCGTTTCTGCATATTACAATTAGGTTAATTCAAATATTACACATCACGCACACACATAATTAATTGTTTGAAATGTACCTGATGTAGTCGTAAACCTAATGCGGTTCTTGACTGTGCGGGACACGCCGAAGAAGTAGGTGTACGGACGCACGCACGCACACACACGGTTATTTGTGTGTACATGTAATCGTATTTACACTTACAATTTTCTTCTGTGAGCGAATGAGCACAGTCCCTGTGTTTGTTCTTGGTATTGATTGTGTGTGCGCACGAGCTTGCATGTGCTGAGTTTTTTCACGTGTATTTACTTACTAGTTACGTACAAGATTGGAGCTGTGTTTATATGACACCGTTTTTTGTGTATCCATGTATCAGATTTTTCTACGGATGTTTTTCCGTCAAGATCGTTTCAATTTGTTTATTTCACGAATTAATTCATCTGCGAAACGGTGTTTCTACAGTTTTATTTTGTTTATTTTCTTATTTAATCATCCTTTTTTACGTATTTGTTTATTTTATTATTTATTTATGTGTGGATTTATTTGTTTATTGTGCTTAGAAGTGCACACGACTCGCCATGAATGGATGTGCAAGTTTGTACATACTCGTAAAGGCCCTCAAAGGCTTTCATTGCGGCCCTTTCTCCTAAAAATAAATAAGCTAGTGCGGCCCTCAGAGAGAGAGAGAGAGAGAGAGAGAGAGAGAGAAAGAGTCGGATTCCAACTAGAACCCACTGAAAGTTTCACTAAATTCATATTCTTGTGTACCAATTTCACCATATTTTTTCTATTTCGTTCACTAAGGTACAGATCTTAATTATATTAGAACAGAAAATAACATATTACTTGAAATTTTTAATTATTAGATTGAGTGAACATTGGCTGTTTTTCGTTTGCTAATTAATGGTCAGAAAAATGTCTGTGTTTGATCATTCTTATGTTAATGATCCCAGTTAACCAATATTGAGTAATTATTTATGTTTGTACATTATAATAATAAGGTACGGTGGCCTTTCATTTGCTCATTTATAGTAAGGAAGATGCATTTGTTTCGGACAATTCTTATTTTTGTGACCCCAAGTTAGATAAAATCAGTAACAAACTATTTATCTATCTTGATCAGTATAATCTCACATAATACGTCTTCGACCGTAGTAAATAGCATGAAATAGTTAGGTTATGTGGCCCTCCATACCAACAGAGTCGTAACTAGTGGCCCTTTGGGAAAAAAGGTTCCACACCCCTGGTGTATGTCATCACCAGTCAATGTACGTGCCTGGGACGTTACAAGTCCGCTTTCTGAGATGTTCGTGTATGTATGTGATGACTTCGTGTGAGTGATTTTTCCCCGAACGAATTGTCTGTTTTTGAATAGGCGAGCTATGTTTATGGAGCATTTTATTTGTGAACGATTGTTTTGACAATGATGTAGCCTGTTATCAGATTCCTGTGGCGTCCTAAGCGATAATGTATACTATATTTGGTCATGTATATTACCATTATGAAAACGTCGTTGATAACGGAGGAATAGCGAAAGGTAGTGCAGTACTATTGATTCGGTTATCATATCGCTATCTCGCTCCTGATCTAGTTGGTGTTTGTGGTAACGCTCCTGAGAACGGACGACAGTTGGGGCTCATGTCGGCTTCGTTATCTGCAGAAGTTTTGTGTTGCGCTTTCGTGTATGTTGGAATTATGCGATATGAAGAAAAAAAGTACATTTATTGACGTGGATGCGCTGTACGTGTTTTTCTGAACATGTGTCAGTTTGCTATCGTTTACAAGTGGAAAAAGACTTGAAGAAGCCACATTCTTCTTAACGAAAGTGTCATTTCGAAACTTCGTCTTGTAGACTGAGGAATTATGGCGAACAGATGTTGTAATGTAGTATTGTGT
Organism: Oratosquilla oratoria; assembly: GCF_046742065.1. Taxonomy (NCBI): domain Eukaryota; kingdom Metazoa; phylum Arthropoda; class Malacostraca; order Stomatopoda; family Squillidae; genus Oratosquilla; species Oratosquilla oratoria. The sequence continues at coordinate 6,858,265 of NC_134809.1, forward strand.
TAGAACCTTCCTCGTTGCCTACGTGCGCCGCCCCCCCCCCCTCGCACAAATTCCTTAGGTGTTTGGATACAGCTTTCTACTTAGATGCATAATATTGTAGGATAAATTAAAAATATATAATCCAGACTTACTGTATCAATTAACTAAGATAAACTTGGATCAAATAAGATATAGGGACGGAATCCATGAACACAACTCCAACGCCAAATACCGTAAGTAAATACACACACACTCACTCAAACGCGCGCGCGTGCATGTACCATCCATTATAAGAAATCAGAAAATTATCTTTAAAGAAAAAACGTGCTGTGATAACTCAGTAAGTAAAGGAAAATTATGCTAGGGTGAAATTAAATTAAATTTATGGAATGTCCACTGACTCGAAATCCGCATCACCGCAACAAAAGACGACGATCCGTGTGACCTACCACAGATCACTTTTGGGAGAATTTTTAGACTGTTGTATTAGTGTGTGACTGTTTCTACGTGACCAGTTGAAAGTCGTATGAGCAGAGCAGTCACCAATTGTCAGCTCTTTGTATGAAAAAGTGCAAGAAATTCAGAAAGTTGATAGAGAAATCTATTGGGTCTGTCAAGGCTGCACTTCCTCGTAATTAATTAGGGGTCGACTGTTATGGAAAGTTCCGCTGGAACGGTCCCTGGATCTCAACCAAGGATCGTACCAAAAACAATTTACAGAATTACATTTTAATTCACAGGTTACCATATATATATATATATATATATATATATATACACAGTTTGAGAATTTATGCGTTGTGTGATAGGAAGGGACTAATAGTGTAGGACATCTCGATGGGAATTGATTTTGGTGTGCTGATGCGGCTATGATAGTTTGATGGGTTTAGTGAGTTTTAAAGGAAATACTGATCAGCAAAAGAATAGTCAATATTGTCGGGACCTTAGTACCCCTATGGACCGGATTAAAATGTATTAAACATTCAATGTTGATCACCTCCACTATCATTCCTTTCTACTGCCTTTCTTAAAAGTCTTGCATACCACTTTTATGACAACCTGATCAATGGAATGGATAGATGTGCTGGATATTGGCAATGAAATGCAACATAATTCTCCTCCTCCTCCTCCTCCTCCTCCTCCTCCTTCTCCTCCTCCTCCTTCTCCTCCTCCTCCTTCTTATCCTGTCTCCTATCTGGCAGATTAGAAACAGATCTACACTAATACATCACAGACAGGAGTTTAACATATTTTCTGAGAGAGATCTTTGGGAGGTTCCAAGGTTCTCACTATTGTGGGGCTGCAGGTTTCTACTCAATGAATCCCAAGCTGGTAGTTCTTATTTGATTGAGTATTCCTTTCTGGGCTGCAGAGAAATGCAATGCATTCTCACAAAGCAAGACTCTTAAGCCTGGTGAATCAGTGTAGAAACTTGTGTGAGAGAACAAGACTAGAACAGAGAAGACTAAGAAAACTCTACCACTTAATTAGTGTTCTGGACGGTATGTCCTGTTCTGAATGTTGAAGGGCTGCGGTGGTTTGTTGCAGATCCACCCCCACCACTGCCCGAAAAGAAACCACAGCCACCCCCACCACCAGAGAAAAAACCATCACTCAGTTGTATTGGGTTGCCAAACTCTGAGTCTGACCAAGTGGACATAAGCGAGAGTGACAGCAACAAGAACAACCTTGACGGGCAGAACGTAAAATCCGCCAAAGCAATGCCCAATCGAGGTGTGTTTAATCATAGAGTTGTGTGCATGTAGTTAGCTTGGCTTGTGATGTATAGCCTTTGCATGTACATGTGCTTGTGCTACGAATACAGCTTGCATGTACAAGTAATGTAGAGTTGGTACATACATCAAGTATATATGTAAATATGTATGTATATCATATGGTATATATATATGCATGCATATACAGTATACAGATATGTATATGCCCTCAGATATATTCTTTTCATATTACATATCACAGTGATAGTGATGTGAGAAGATTTACTGAAATAGAAATGGATAAGTACAAGTATATAAGTAGCAGTGATCATAAAGCCAAATTATTTCTATTTTAGAAACAAAATTTATTTCAGTAACAGTTGAGACATTTTGGTAGTCTTGATAATTTTCTCATGATTGATTTTTGCTTGTGCTGATTTACATGTAGAAGGGTATTGTTTGTTTTTTGATTGGAATTTTTGGTATGAATATCAAGCTTATGGGATTATTATTACAATATATATATATATATTTTTTTTTTTTGTGGGAGTTTATGCCTTACATTTTGTCATGTCCAAGTGCAACTAGCATTTTGATGAATTGATAGCAGTTGTATGGTTAATAATGTTGTGGTGGAAATATATACCAAGGGCTTTCTCCCCTTTATAAGGGAGGTAGTCATGTGGAAATAGTGGAAATAATTTCTATTTTATTTGATGTTCCTCAATTTCCACTATATACATCCCTAGTTGTCCAAATACAGTTGTATATTTCATCCAGGTTGTTTCCATTATTTTATTTATTTGTTTATTATTATTGTATTATTATTATTATTTTATTTTATTTTATTGATTTTTTTTCTCAGATTTTTCCTCCCACAGTATGCAAACAACTCATAGGAAGTACAGTACACTTAGCTTACATCCACAAAATGGTGCTCAAGAATTGAGAAAACAAAGATATCCTTTAAACAACACAAAATTAGTAATAATAACTGCCTGCACAAGAGGAACCCCAATAGAACATTGCACTTGAAAGCCAAAGTTGTTCCTATGGACCAGTACATGACATGCACAGTTCTTTATAGGAGCCTACAAACCTACCTTCCCCACACACTATGTCATACAAGTACAAACCACTGAATTTAGTGGAAAAATTATCCCCCAGCAACATGTTACTGAAATGTTTATGATGATCTGCCTCCATTATCCCACAACATAACCATAACAGAAACTCGTATGCATTTGGATCACAAAACAAGGATTCCACAGTAAACCTCCAAATTTTATACTTCATCTGGCTCCCTAGATATTAACCCAACTGAGAAATGACACTTGTAACTATTGTGTTGTGCAGTTGTTATTAGTTCATCTATGTATATGAGTGCTTTGATTTTTTATTTGGGAATTGGGGAGAGGAAAGTCACATTTGAAAAGATTGAATAGTGTTAGGAAGTGTATTGCCTCATCTGGTGTTTTGATGTATAATCTTCTGGTCTTCAGGAAAAGTTTATTGTTGTACATTCTACATTCTCCTCCAGTTCAGAAATTTGCTATTCATTTGTTGTCACTCTTGTGCATATATGAGATATATATATCTTGAGGATCAGTCTTTTTGTGAACTGATGGGTTGCAGAGTAGTTAGATTGGTTCATGGAACACCAGGAATTATGGGAGAAATATCCTAAGACATAAGCATCAAGGTCACAACCTGTATCATGTACTAAATGGCGTTATGTCATGTGTATTGCCTTTGTTCCTTATACTTTTTAGTATCCTCAAAGTACATGAATCCTGAAATAGCCATAGGGTTTGTGAAAGAGATAGAAAGATTCTATGTCTAGCAAAGAAGAATAAAGAGAAAAATGTTGGTCAAGTTTTGCATTTGAGTTGTGCAGTGTCATGAGAAGTGTTGTAATGGACCTCCTCAGACTAAACAACTTCTGTTCCAGAATGTAACAATAATAACTGTTACTTTGAGTTTAGGAAGCTCACTGGATGAGTGGGTTAGGGCATTGATACTTGGATGGTGGATCGAACCTTGCCACTGGTAAAGTTGAACCAAGGGCATGGTTCATTAAATTCCAAGCTACAAAGTCCTCTGTGAGGGGCACTGTCCTAGCCTTCCAACAGGGGGAGTTTGTGATGTTAAACCATATCATCACTTTGAGTTTCACCAACTGGAAAGTTTAAGTCCCACAGTAGTTCCATAGTAGTCCCTGGCCCTCCCATTGATCCCTTTTGGAAGAAAATTTTGACTGTTGGTTGTGTGGGCCTGTTTCTGTCTCAGCATCATGCAGGAAAAGAACACTCGTATGAAAAAAGTGTGTGTGGAGTCTGGGATAGTTGAAGTTGATAGAGATCTTGGACCTGATCAAGGGACTGAAATTCGGCCCTTCAATGTTGCACCCTCAGTTGAAGGTGAGGGTGTTGATTGTATCACTTAGAGTTTATACCCACTTCTGGTTCATGAGACCCTGAAATCCTTTGGATCATTAGGATCTATCCAAGGTATGGTAGGTATTATAATAGTTTCAGCATTGCATGGGCTTCCAGTTATAATTGATGGTGTGTATTGCATGTAGCTTGAGTGTTGTGCAGCTGTTTAGCTTGTGAATATGCAGCTGTTGAATAGAGACAGGTAAGTTGTAATGCAGGCTTGGCAGGAGAAAAGTCTTGCCTTTAATGTTGGTCATATTTTTAAGATGCACTTTCCATGGTGTTCAACATAGTACATAGTAACTGTATAGCATTGTAAGATATATGATGATAATGTATCATTGTGAGTTTCATTCCTTACAGTATTGTTATGTAGATTGATGATTTGATAATTGTATGCATCATAGTAGTATGCATTTTAGTGTGTTTGGCAAATTATTTCATATTCTGGTATGTTCGTTTTCAGATGAACTGAGTTTGAGTCTGGAGACAGGTGAGAAGTTAGTCCATGTGACACAGACCCGACCCAAAGGTCCTTCCAGACGGAGACCACCCTCAGGGTTGTTCAAAGATAATGTGAGTACTGTTGCTTTTATGTTCTTTATAGGTAGAAAAATGGTTCTACTCAGTTCGAAGTGTGAAGTGCGCTCAATAGTCTCTTTACACAGTGATCATTATTTAAGAACTAAACATATTTATTTCTCATGAGGCTTTGTGTGTCAGGTATTTTAGAAATATATTTAAAAGTGTTTTTAAGGTCTTTTTAGTTGTTAGAAATGTTTACGAGTTGAATGTTTTTTAATGAATTATTAGATTTTCGTTCTTCATTTATGTTGAATATTTGGTTGCCATTATAAGAAGAGATTAATTTCTGTCATGTTTAGTTGAATTCATAAGTGACTAAGTGGAAGATTTACATTTGTTAAAAAGAAGATACATTAACAGAAATTTTCCTTGATAGATGATGGTGATTTGTAACTAATTGTATTATAGAAAGAGGTGCATTCTTGGTTGTAGTACTCTCTTTGTACTCTGTATTGTATTGAAACTAACTAGTAACATGCAGATTTACATGATTGTTTTTGTAGGAAATTTGCATGCTAAAGTTCTTAAAAATAACTATTAGATGCTTCTCCTAAAAGCTCATCCTGGGAGATAAGTCCATAGTAGTTATAGGTCATCTAAGATTAGATTGCTACATTACTTGTTCATTAGGCTGAGATGCCCTTCTTTGTGTAAAACTGTTTACTAACAACAAGAACATCATACAAGTGAAAGTGTGTGTGAATAACAGAGTGAATTGGAGAAGAAGAATGTATAAATGGACTGATCTGCTGTATAAGAAGGGTGCAGTAGATATGAAGAGGTAGTATTTTGCATGGTTTAGATAGAAAAGAGTGAGGGAGATGAAAATGTACATATCCCATACCTAGCCACCTAACTTTGTAGGTAACGACATTTAAGTTGGAAAAAAAAAAGTAGAATTTTGTCTGGACTCTGTGCCTGGGGTTATGCTTTAAATCTAACAAGAATTTTATCTTCACAGAGATATCTTTTTGACTGAGTTTGTATCAAAGAAAATGTAAAGATATAACTGTCATTATCACATTGTTGAGATATGCATTAATTACAGTATTTGTAGTGGTTCCACTAACCTTTTTAATATATTGACATGCTTTAATGAATTTGTTTTGACCAAATTTCAGTTATTATTGGGGCAGACTTAAAATTACAAGAGTGTCATATTGTTCTTGAAAATCTTTGGTCTTAGGTTTTCACATCAAGCTGTATAAAATGATTTGGTGTTTATGAGGAGGTAAGATGAGAGGGAAGAAAGGGTGGTGGATTAAAGTGGAATGGGTGGGAGTAGGTACTTGCCTTTTGACTTGGCTGCTTGCTTCCCTTGTAATGGGGGAAAAAGCCCATGGTAAATATATTTTTTTTTTTTTTTTTTTTTTTTTTTTTTTTTTTCCAAAGATAGTTTGCTAGATTTTTTTTAATGTGTCACCTTATTGAATGTGTTAAAAGATATTGAATTCATTGTGATACATAGTGTCAATTTTATTTTGGTTAAAGATGGGATTTTGTGTAGTTGATGAAGCTTGAAGGAAGTCATAAAGCCAGAGTTTATTTCTCAGTTGTATAACATCACCTTTCCTTAACCAGACCAAAATCATCAAAATATGTTGATGTTGAAGAGGAATTCTAATCCTGGAATCCACTGCTACAACAACAACAAAAAAGATGTTTTGTTGCAAACACCTTGGACTGTGGCTGTTGTTGCTGGCAGTTAGTTGGATTAACAAATGAAAAAATAAAAATAATTATTTGCAGTTAAATCCATGCCTGAATGCTAGCAGCACTAGAGCAGCTTATTTCAAGTTCCATTGATGCAGTTAAAAATATTGGGTCTTTAATGGAACATTATAGGTGGGCAGATATGGGAGCAGATAAAATTGGGTATACATTTTATGTTGATAACAATTGATAGGGAAGACAATTTTATTTTTTCTGTTAGTGGAAAATAACTTGGTTACTGTTATTAACACAAAAGCAAGACCTTGTTTTAATACGTGTTCTAGATATGCATAACCCATCAAATGTGTACATTAATCTTTCAGCAACAGAAACTGTCACACTTGGATATGCATAGATTTGTGTCAAGGTATATTGAAAGAAAAATCAGACAAAAATGGATTTAAAAAAATGTAAAAATACAGACAAAAATGGATTAAAAAAAATGTAAAAATATGGCATAGGGAAAATGGAGGAAGAGAGAATAGAACAAAAGAAATGTACAAAATAGAAATGAACACACAAGTGTCAAGAGAGAAGGAAAGATGTATCTTGTTGCATTGACTGAAAAAAAAATCTTGTCAATATTTTAAGGAGTATGACACTCCTTTGAACTAGTCATGCAGCATCCTTTATTGATTATTGGAGACAAATCATCACTTCAAAAAGAAAGATCACATGTGGGGACGGAGAGGGGGGGTCGCCGATTTAATGAAGAGGCCTTGCTGTGGATGTGCTGTGTCTTGCGACACTGCTTCTGACCCAGGGCAGTGGACAAGGTGCAGGGATGACCCATCATCCAGGAGGTACTAAGATAAGGGGGAGGGTGGAGGGGTGTGGAATGTATTCAGGGATGGAGTGGGTGGGAATGATTTTATGCCTTTTCCTTTTTGGCTACCTCCCTTGTAAGGGGGAAAAAGCCTTGGTATATGTATGTATGTACATATAACTTCTGCTACCACCCCTATCAGCTACCCTCCTGTCTCTCCTTTACCAGCCCAATAACTAACCCACTCATTGGCACCACCAATAATAGAAGAATTGGTTGTTGGTAATGAAATAAAGTACTCGTGTGTCTGCAACAGTGTACTCACAGTAGTACCCTGCAACAATACAGAAACATATGCACATGCAGATCACAAAACTAATACTTAAGACTAGACTGTAAAACTCCGTACATCACTGGGCTTCTCCCAGATATCAACATAGGTGGGGAATCACTCCCTAAACAAGGACACCAGCATACATGCACTCAGGCCACCACCCAATACTAAAACAGTACCAGCATAGATTCAGCATGACAGCATAATCATCATACAAAAGACAAAGTGAACATTATACTGGTGTACCTCATTCACTCCATATAGCTTTACAAAATTGTTTCACTGGCTGACTTCCGGATGAAAGGGGTAGGTGTAGTGGGAGGTATGGGTCACTTGCAAGAGAGAATTGGGGCAACAGATTGATTGGTATCAATATTGTTGACATTTACAGCTTTTTATTTTTCATATTAATAAAACATTGTGACACCTAAAACAGATCTCAAAGTTGAGTCTTGCAGTAAATGTGTTGAAGTAGTTATTGATATTTTAAAGTTTAAAGAGATTTCCATGAGTTGAATAACTTCATCTGGAAGATTATGTGATTCAACTATTGCAATCCGAGGCTTATTATGTTGATCTAGGAAAGAAAAACTTAAAGGAAATGGAAGAACCTCTTTTTTTTTATGATCAAGTTTGAAAAAGACTTGGGTGGTCTGAGAACTTTGCACAAGTCAACACAATAAAGAAATTTGCTCCTAGGTGTTTCTGCTGGGCCTTAGAGCAAACTCTCACCACTCTACAGGTTTTACCTCCACTACTCCATTAGTGTGGAGGTTCTCTTCTGAAATATAACTTTGTTTACAGTTTTGTATTAAAGAGTCTGGGGATCTCTACAGATGAGGTGAGGTAAGGGAGGTGGAAACTTTTATAGTTAGCTGTACATTTGTCTTCGATCCTCAGCGTTATGCCCCAAGCACTACCCACTCCCCTCCCCTAACCACCGCCACATCCAAAGTTCATTACAGCTACCTTGTAAAGTCACCCTTTGAAAACTAGCACATTATTTTTGTACAAGTACATTTCGAGGTTCATTAAGCACCTTGTCGAGCATCTGCATGCCACCAGTTAAATGATGTAATGTATAGCATTAGATTTGTAGTGTCTTGTCTCTGCATGTCGTAGTCATGTTGACAGCATTATATTTACATCTTTTTGTTATAGTTTTCCAAGTATATTTTTTATACTGTCAGTCTGTTTAAACAAAAGTTGAGTGAGGATGACTGAGGGTACATTTAGTGTTGCTGTCAACTTGATTATGCTTCTTTAAGTCTTTAGATATCATTTATTGGTGTGAAATAAGAGCATTCTCTTGATATGAGCATCAGCATGGTGATGCTCTTTACAGATTTTTGTAATGGCTAGTGCCAGATAATTCTATTCAGGTAACGGGTTATATTTGGGACAGAATAGGAGTGTCAATACCCTATTTTGTCCCAAGACTATTCATCTGCTCATTAGAACCCTTTTGGCTATAGCAGCAAGAACAAAAATCTGTAAAGCACATCATCCTGTAGAACTGGTTAATTGTTTCAGTATGGAACATGTTTGATCAGTTTTGTTCAGGTTTATGGTACATAATTTTACGTATCCACAAGGTGGACAAAGCTAAGACTGATGGAGTCACAATGAATCAAGACTTCCATCAGTCTAGGGTCCATCCCAAACTAAGTAGTCTTCTGGAACAGGCCAGAACAAATTTCATAACAAATGCTTTCATAATCAAAGTTTCACAATCATCACACCAACAGTGAGTGACAACTGCTCTGGCTAGTTATGGTAGTATTGCATCATCTGAATGTTTCTATGCTATGCTCTGTAAGAGTGAAGGTAATTATTCACTTAATGATAGTTGTAGCACACTCACCTAGTATTCTTGGTAGCATCACTATCTGCAAAGTTGCATTGCTTTTGACACCATATTGCTAATTATGTGCATCTTAGTAATTGAATGACCACAGTGCCTGGAAGTAGTAATGCATGCCCCAATATGTCTTGGAAGGATTGCAACAGCTAGTAGATTTGGCACCTGTGTAGCGCTACATGTTCCTTCTTCCCTACACAGATGAAAAGTTGCAACCACGAGTCGGCATCCCCTGTCCTTGTACCTACGCCTGAGGATCCTCCTGATTCTGTAAGTCCTTGCTCTTTTAAGCCCTGCATTGGTTATGGGTTCTGTAGCAAAAGAAAGTCGCTGAAGAAAGTATAAGGAAGATGTATGTGATCAGTCGTATGAAATAATTTTTGTTTACCTCCTCTTTATTATTTTATCTATTCTTTGGTAGCATGGTGTTTTGAATAGTTATGCTGAAAAATAGTTTGATTACATGAAGTAGTGCCATTCAAAATTTTGTGGCCTGAATGGTAGAGCAGATCCATTTTCTCCATAAGGGAGAAAAAACACAAGTAGTGTGTATCTAATGGTTAGTTTTTGCACACCAGTGGTGTTGTCACTGTAACTCCTTCACTACCATGAGAGTTACACACAACTGAATGAAATAGCAGGGCATTACCCAAATAAAAGGAAGTGCCACTTTATTTGGAAAAAGTGACATTGGTACCTTTTGTACATATGATTTGGTATTATATGCAGTAAGGGGAAGATGGGTTGAGTATTTTAGTGAGCTGTTGAATGTGGGGAAGGATAAGGAGGGATTGGTGGTAGCAGTGAGAGGCACTTAGAAAATGATGTTGATGGGTGAGGAAAATTGAGGAGAAATAAGAAAAAATGAGGTGCAAGTAGCTCTGAAAATGATGAGAACAAGTAAGGCACCTGGAGATGGTTAAAGAAAATGTAAAAAGTGGGAGGTGAGCCAGTTGTTGATTGCTGATAACACTGCACTTGTGGTAGGATTAGAGGAGGGATTAAGGGAGTTAACAAAGGTATGCGATAGGAGAAAGTTAATGGTAAATGTGGATAAAAGTAAGGTGATGAGTAAGTCTAAAAGGAGAGAGGTTTGGAGGAAGTGGATAGCTTTAGATATTTGAGGTTGCATGTGGCAGGAAAAGGATGAGTGGTGGTGGAGGTAAATTGTAGATTGAGAGAAGCACGTAATTTTTTTTTTATGAGAAATAGGCATCTGGGAATGGATGCAAAAAGGAGATTGAAGGGATGATTGTGCCGTCAATATTGTATGGGAGCAGAGACTTGGAATATAAGAGACCTAGAGAGGAAAAGTTTAAATGTGTTTTGAGATGAAATGTCAGAGAAGTATGGTAGGATTTACTAGGTTGGATAGAGTGAGATGCAAAGAAGAGAGTGGGAGTGGAAAAGGAGATGGCAGATAGGGCCGATGAAAAATTATTGGGATGGTTTGGACACATGGAAAGAATGATGAAAGATTAGTAAAAGAGGTGTGGAAGGCAGAGTTGGATGGAGAGAACTTGAGAAGACGACCAAGAATGAGATGGATGGATGGGGTGAAGGGGGCATTGAGCAAGTGGGGAATGTCTGTTGAGCAAGGAAGGAAAAAGGCAGAAGATTGGGATGAGAGGAGAGTGACTGTGTATAGATGATACTGTTAATGTAATGGATGGGAGTTAGGGGTGCTTATGTGTGAATAATATTTTGATGCAGCTTGAAGGGATTTCCCCGTCTTCTTATTTTCTGCATGAGAGGATAGAGAGGGGGGTTGCTGATTATGTGAAGCAGCCTTGCTGTGGATGTACTGTGTCTTGCTACATTGCTTCTGACCCATGGCTGTGGGTGGGTTACAGGGAAGACCTGTTATCCATGAGTAGCTAAGATGAGAGGGGGGAAAGGGTGGTGGATGGGTGGGAGTAGGTACATGCCTTTGGCTTGGCTACCTCCCTTGTAAGGGGGAAAAAGCTCTTGGTAGGTAGATATAGAAATATGCTTCCTGTTGTGTGTGTACTGGTTCATATTTGCACAACATAAAGAAGAACAGCTAAATTTTTAAGGTATAGGATGACACCAAAAATTTGTGTTTTGCTGCTTTGTTTTTCTGTAGAATTGTGCATGTTAAGAGAATTGCAATTTCTGTGCTTCATGCTTAAGTACTGTATAAACAATATAGTATCATAGTCTATTTTTCCTCTGTAAGGAGGCTGGCCAAGTCAAATTGGCCACATGAAAAATAGATGAATAAATATAAGTAAATGGGTAAATAAGTTATCAGAGCCACACCTTCCATCTCAGTAGAGACCTGTAACAGATACCTGCATATGGTGGTCATACAAAATCGATGTCAGAATCATTTCTCTGTCATCCATCTTCAAACTCTATCAACGCCCTCAACTCCACCAAATGGTACAGTCCTGAGAGGCTGACTTTCTGTCTATAGATGAAACCTAAGATCTCTGTCAATATTTTATTTCCTGTTTTTTTTTTTTTTTTTTTTGTTTTTTTTTTTTCTTCTTCTTCTTCTTCTTCTTCATGTAAGAAGAACTGATATCTAGAGTCTGTTCTCCTACTTATATACTATAACTCAGTGACTGAGAAAGTCCCATCCTAGCCCAGCACAGACATCAGTCTAGTGTTTTTCCCTGAAAGATCTATAAGAGAGCCCAAGAACCAAAATCAGCCATTATGTACAATGCTTGTGAGGTCCTCTCACCACTAATCATACCCCGTGAAATTCAAAGCAACAATTATCATTATTACACATCAACCACTTCAAAAACTGCTGTCACATCTTAGCTTTGCAATTGATAGTGGTGTGGTAAGTTTCAGTACCTGTAATTTTAGTATTGTCTGTAGTGGTAATGTGATAACTGAGCAAGTTTCATGATAAAAAATATGTTATTGAAGATTAGATAAGAAAGAGAGAGTCAGGATTGATAAGGCTGTGCCCATTGTTATGAGTACTTTGTTAACCGTCGTTTGGTTTCCCTCAGTACCCAGGCACTTGGCTATTGTTGAACTACTGATTGTTGTTTCTAAATTTATTGTTCTTTACCAGAAGAAGTACATTTCTCTATAGCAAATGGTATGTTGAACTGGCAGTGGTGTTCTTGTTTCTGTTGTTTTTGTGAAGTGATGGTATTATTTGTGGTGAAGTCATATCAGATAATGATGCATATACATATTTGGCCCTTCAAACAATTGGTCCATTGACCCAAGTTTGTCTTGCATCAGACCCATAGTTCCCAGGTAACCAACAACAGCCACTATGCTGGACCATAAGTCACACAAGGAAGCAATAGCATGTTGTAGTGTGAATAAGGTAGTAGGGTAGTTTAAGATAAGGTGCTCTGTTTTCTGTGTGGTGGTTGCATTTTAGGCAATTTTTTTCTATGTGTAGGCCTATTATGTCTTAGTATTGTTTTAAAGTTGGATGGTGTCCTGAATACAGTTATGCCAATGTGGTGTTTGCTTGTCATGGGAGGGATTTCTCTGTTGGAATGATGACTGGAGGATTAGGTGGAATAAGGCATCAGGGGGTCAGTCTTGGAGTGCCTGTATTATCTAGTTATATTTACATAGTTGTATCTTACGGGAAGGGGAGCTATGCTCATGGTGTCCCATCTTTGTATCTTGTAGTGTCTAGTTTGCTCTTAAATTCATGTATAGTTTTTACACACATTATTGTTTTATCCAGTTTGTTCCAGATATCCACCACTGTGTGGAAAACTTTTTTTTTCCAGGTCTCTTCTATAATCATCTTTTTTGAGTTTCTTTTCATGTTCCCTTGTATTTCTCTTATCCCAACATATAGTGATCTGAGTGTGTATGTATTTCTTTTTATATACCAAGGCATGCATCTACCCCTCATAAGAGAGGTAGCCAGCCAAGGCATGCACCCACCCCCTCACCCATCCCACACCCATCCATTACCCAGTTGTTCCCCTTTTATTCTAGCTCCTTGTGGATGAAGGGTTATCTCTGTTATCTGCTCACTTCATGGGTCAAAAGCAATGCAACAAGGCACAGCACATCCAAAGCAGTGCCCAACAATTGAAGCTGGTTTATTCCTATTGCTGTATTTGCAACCCATTCTCCTAAATCCTGCAAGCCCAATGGTAATATATAGGAAAGCAGCAATTCATGTGAGGTCCTCTCACTTACCACTATATAATCATACCCAGCTTAAATTTCATGTATGGTTTCAACTTGAACTATGTCACCTTATTCTCCAATGATCATACCTAGATTTCCATTGACTACCTCCCTGATAAGGGGAAGAAGCCTATTGGTATGTAGATAGATTTAAATTTATGTATGATTAAGACTTGGGCTGTATTACCTTCTAAGCTATTCCAAGAAAGTAACAGTTGGATGACTTTATGGATGGGGATGACAGGTGGTAATGGACATGGAGCTGCCTGGTGTAGGCCTTATGGTCTCTTGCAGTCTCCTTCATTCTTATGTTCTCATGTAAAACTGTATTTCTTCCTTAAATCTAGATTTTGTTTTCTTTTATATTTTGTTTATCTCCCAAGACCTTGTTGAGCCCTATCATCCCTAATCAGCAGATATCAGTCTGCATTGCTCGCCTCCTTCATTGATCTGAACAATGCAATCTAGTGGTCTCTTTCTCTTTAATACTTCAACATTAACAGGTGTAGTGCTTTTAGTTTCTCCATATTGGGCTTATCTGCCAAGTTGGGACCCAATTACATATTCTCCTGAACTTGTTTATATCTTCCTCTCTGTATGGGGATCATACCATTGATGGATATTCCAGTCTTGGACAGATTAGGGTGTCTGAGTCTTTTCATAATTTCTTCATACAGTTAGTGGAAGTCACCTTAATGTTTTAAAGCAGTCTTAATGTCTCTCCCACAATCTTGTTGATATGTTTGTCAAGTGACAGATTGTCTTTTATTAACACTCCCTAGTCTTTCTCCTCTTTTGATTTGCTTCTTAAAGAATAGTTCACAGATGGTATTTTTTATTTGTTGCCCATTTCAAGTGTTTTTGCATTTATTTATTTATTTTTTATTTTTTTATTGGAACTTGTTTAAGACTTGGATCCATTCATATATGCTGTCTAGATCTTTTTACAAAAACTGACAATCCTCCCTTTTTAATTTTAATTTTTGCAAAAATGATAGTGTAGATTGTATCTTACATCATAAGAAACTTTACAGGTGTTAACACTGAACCTTGTGGCACTCCACTGGTCAGTGACCACCATCCTGACATCTTATCCTTTAACACTTACTCATATACCTGCCCCTCAGAAAATCTTTTATCCATTTGAGTTGCTTACCTCTTAATTCTCCAATATGCTCCAGTTTCTACTGAAGCTGACTCAGGTGCTTTATCGAGTGCAATCTACCCAACCACCTCTATCTTGTGGTACATCATTCTCTACAAGCTTAATATGTTCAGGTGGTATTCATGAATTCATCCCAATCGGGTTCTTCAAAATGTTTCTTCAAGTCTGAGAAGTCCTCCTTTCCAAAATTGAGTTTTCCTTACCTTCAGAATCCATTTCTTGGTTCTTTATTTCCTTACCTACCAACTGAAATTCAAGTGTTATATAGTTGCATTTCCCATAGCGGAAAGGTATTTCAATGAGGCAGTGATGATGGTTCTTTGGTAAGTAGCTAGTCCAACCTTGTGGAAGTATTACCCTGACTTACTTCAGTCACCTCTTTTACCCACTGTGTCATTGTTTTTCATTGCTAAATTTAAAAGGTTATCATAGGGATCTGCCTTACCACTTTCTTCTCTGTCCTTCCAATTGACCTCATTGTAGTTAAGGTCTCCCACAAAGACTATATTGTTATTTATACAGCTGTTTAAGGAAGAGAATCATGTCTGACAACATTTCATGATATATAGCTGTATTCCAAGCTCTCGTTTTTGCTTTTGTGGCTAGACCTATTTTGTGTTGGTATTGTTTTAAAGCTGGATAAGGACCTGAACGCAGTTGTGCTCTTGTAGTTATTACTCATCATTGGAAGGGGTGTTCTCTGAAGGGCAGATATTTAGAGGAGTTTAGTTGTTGGTTATGGAATATTTGTTTTGTGATTAGTGTGTATATATTTTCATATGGATGTGTTACACAGTGCAGGTGGAAGGTTGTAGTTCATTTAATATGCTGGTAGTGTGGTGTAGTCTGGTGACTGCTAGAGTAAATTGTAAGTAACCTGTTAGTGCAGAATGGTCGGTTTAACCTCACCCCTACTGTAAGTTTACAAAGTTGAATAAGATAGTATTTCCTCTACCCTTTCACATAAGAAGACCTAGTAACCAGCTACAGCTCCCCTCATATTACCACAAGCTAATAATCCAGGAAGAATCCCTCTTTAATACACTGCAGACAGTACTCCAATATTTATTTCCATAGGGATGAGAGGACTTGGGGACCTTTGCCAACTACTGTGGAGACTACAGGTTTCCCATCAGTGAAACTCAAGGCAATAATTATAGAATTGATAATGGAGAGTATGCAATGAATAAATCAGATATTTGACATTGACCCTTCATATGAAGAACATTAAAAATTGAAAGGTTATACTGTTTGTGATCTTATTTTAGATGTTATTTTATCAGATTGGTCAGAATGGACCACGTGCTGTTGTCATGGTTATTTCACCATATGTATTTCATGATGATCTGTCATGTAAAGAATAACGGTTTGATTTTTTTTTTTTTTTTTATACAACTTAATGGCTATTAAGAAACAAGGGGGGGAATTAAAAAAATTATAATATGCTCTACAATGAGGGTTTCATTACAAAGAGGAGGTTTCTCAGAAAAATGTCAAAAACACCAGTGGAAACTTTCACCTTGAGTAGGTAATTCAGGTACAGTACTGTGTAGCTGGTGATGGAAGTGAGGAACATGTGTGTTCCATTTCATTGCAGAACTTGGGTCACCATGCATAGTCATTGAAATTTTATCACTAAAATTCTCAGTTTTGTTAAATATTACATAAAATCTAGGTTCAACCTATATTATGAAAAATTGGTTGTCAGGCCATAGTACAAGTATGAGGACAAGTTAATCAATTATAACTTTTGTTGTTCTGTACAGGATGTATCGCCAGTTGCCATAAGGCCAGGTAGAACCCCAGAACCTCCAAAGTCTCCCACGTCTGGAACACCTTTGACTAACCCATCCACGATGCTGTCACCTGCCACCCCAGATCAGTCACAGGCACCTCTCTCACCAACAACAAATGGACAGAAGAATAATGTGCCATGGTTAAGGGAACTTCGAGAGAATCAAAAGAAAAGGATCTCAGGCATATTTAGTTCAGGTGGGTAGTGGCTCATTGGGTATTACATACATACATATCAAAAGGCCTCTTCTCCATTTGTAAGGAGATATTTTGCTTTCATCCCCCGTACTTGCTTCTTCATTTGTTTTTCAGAATCATTCCTCATACCTTTCCCCCTTTTCTGCCACCACCACTCATACCATTTCATCCCACCATTCATTTCCTTTCCTTCAGTTCCCACCTATCTTTCTCAACCAATTTGCTATCTATATGTACTTCAGCAGTACTTTAAAGCATATCCATTCTCTACCCAAACTTTATGTTTTACAATATTCCATACTTCTCAGCTTTCCCTAGTATTCTCTCTCTCTTCTTCCCATCCAGCTTGCTCACTTTCAGCAGTTCTCTACCTTCTTCCCCTTTCTCACCTCACCATCCACCTGGTAGGTCTATGTAGACCTCTTGGTCTGTGTCAGCCTCCTCCAGTTGGCACGGTCATCATACCATCTCTCTTGTAGTACTTGTTCCAGAGAGGATCCTCTATTCCTAAGCGCTTTATTGATGTTGTCACACCATCTTTTCCGTGGTCTTCCTGGTGGTCATCTACCCCTGGGATGCCAGTTCAACCATCTCTGTGGTGTTCTATTATCTTCCATTCCTATGACATGCCCATACCATCATAGCTGTGCTCCCTTTCATCATTCTCAATTTCCCTTCCTACGAGATAATGATAAGACACTCCACTATCCTCTCCTCTGAATACATTCCTGTCCAGAATTCCAATCCTCCTTTTGCACACCATTGTTTAATCCATTAATTCCCTTTCAACGACCCTCCCACCAATTAACCTAGCCCATGTTCTTATGTTTTCTTCTTGGATACTTTGCTTCACTTCCAATACACATCTCTCCAATATTTCTTCATTATTGTTCCCTCCCATCGCACTGTACCTCCCTATTATCCAGTTTACTGGTTCATTTACTACTTTACTATAAAGATTTACTAACCCCACCACATTCACATTATTCCCAGAACTGTCCACACACTTATTTAAATCACTTCAAAATACTTCTCTTTTCTCCACACCTTTCTCACTACTAGGATCATGTGCATTTACAATAGCCCATAACTTCCATCCTCCTTCTGCCTTTATCCACTTCATCTTTACTTGTGACACCCAACCCACAACATTCCTAAACTGCAACTCTCCTTTCCCTTTAAGTTTGATTTCACACATTGCCAATACAGCCATCTTTCTTCTCATGGACCAATCTCTTCCCCTTTACTCTCATCCATATCACATCCATGCACATACATTGAGTCAGGTACAGTAAAGCATAGAGAACCATTTAGGGGAAGGGTCATTATATCTGAAAGTTTGGTATGTTTGAGGATATGTTGTACTTTCACGTGTGTTCAAACGCAGCTGATACATATGGTGTACATGTAAATACAATGATAAGAATACACTATGATATAGAACAAAATATTTTTATAGTACTGTACTGACCATATCAGGAATTGTATCAAGTATAAAAAAGGTATTTTTTACAGTGCTGAACAGTATTAACCATATCAAGAAATGAAGGTGTAGTTACAGTAGGTTATTTAAGTGCTTTCACCACCAATATCAGTCGGTAGTTCAGAAGGAATATGGGAGTCATTAACCACCTGTGGCCTTGTTTAGAAACTTTCCTCTTTTATATCAAAATAGGTTTGTTATATCACTGTGTAGTTCTAATGGAATATTTCATGTTTTGATATTTGTAGGCACTATGTATGAACATGTCTTGCTTATTTTAATGAATTTGTGTCTTTCCAACAGAAATTGATGGGAATTCCGCTTCTACAGCTGGAGCTCCAGCCACTGGGCCTGCGGTTGCTCCAAAGCCACATCAGCCAGCCTTACCTAAGCATGGTGAAGACAAGGCCTGGTCATCGTCTATTGTATCCCGTTCCATGACAGACGACAAATCAAAGGTGATGGTGTTGATTGATGACAAGAACAAAGCTGTGAAAGAGGAAGAGAAACATAGTGGGCCCAAGGTTCCAAAGCCTACGCCACAGCCTCCACAAACTACGGCAAAGGCTGCCTCACAGCCACTTCAGCCTGTAACCAAGACTTCCACACAGCAGCCGTCAGCTGTAATCAAGCCTTCCTCACAGCAGCCAGCTGCAGCCAAGCCTTCCTCACAGCAGCCAGCTGCAGCCAAGCCTTCCAATACACAACCATCAGCCGTAACCAAGCCCAAGGACAATAGAGTAGCTGATGCACCAGTACCCAAAAGCAAAGTGACACAGCCTTGGCCACGTAGTGCAGGATATTTGCCTGAGGCGGTCAAGAAGCCCAATGATGTGACAGTGCCAAGTCCTAATGAGGAAAGTCTTGCCCAGATTATCACCGATTTGCTTCCTAAGGTATATCTCTCTTTTTAGTTTTGTAAGAGTGAAATATTTGTTGACCAAAGGAGAAGGCAGGGAATAGGGGTGAGTGGAGAATGGCTGTGTATGGATGGTATTTTGACGTAGCCCAAAGGGATTGCTTCCTGTCTTCTCTATATTCTACATGAGGGGACAGGAAGTGGGGTTCACTGTGTAAGTGAAATGGCCCTGCTGTGGATGTGCTGTCTTGTTGCATTGTCTCTGACTCAGTGGGCAGGAGACAGGAATGACCCATCATCCATGAGGAGCTAAGATGAGAGGGAAACAAGGGTGGTGGATGGGATTGGATGTGTGCCTATGACTTGGCTACCTCCCTTGTAAGGGGGAAGAGGCCTTTGGTGTATAAATAGATAGTCTTTCCCCCTAAAGGATATCTTTTATGAGTCAGACAGCAAGTTATTGTTGACTAACCTAACACTTGTGCTAACCTGTATGTAAGAAAAATAAGTCATGTGAAGGCAGTGGTTAATATGCTTGAGGGTTATGTGTGGAGCTATGAAATCTAACAAAGCATGAAATGATAGAGCTTATGAAAGGTTAGGTACAGATGGGATTGGGAGGAAAAGTAGAACAGGTCAGCCTTAGGTGATTTGGTCATGTTATGAGAATGGATGTTAGTAAATATCATCAAAGAATTTATGTATGAATGTTTGGTAGTAAGAGAGGAAAAGATAGACCAAGGGAAAGGTAAATAGATGGGATGAATGAAGCAGAAAAAGGACTGTTACCCCATGTTTCATTGACTGGAAATCTACTGCCCCTCAGTAACTAGCATGGGACCTGTGGGTCTCATGTAAGACCTGGGGCAACGGATTGATTGATTGATTGATTGATTGATTCAGCTGAATAGAGCAAAGTGTGAGTCAGGAATGCAGAACATGGAGCACATACAATAACTGATAATTTGAAATGTGAGGATGAGGCAACATTTGTATTAGAGTACGAACTTTTTTCGTCCATTTAGCCATTACCCTCGGGTTGGAGTAAGAATGCCACACACATAATCTGTGTATTATGAGAAGGACACTAGATCAATTAATCAGTTACCTTAGGTATCTCGTGCAGGAGACCCACAGCTCCCAGGTAACTGGCAGTGGCCATAGGTTTGACCCAGAACTCGCTTAAGGGAGAAAAATTGTGTTGTCTGCGAATAACTAGTGTAGGACATTGTAAGGAGAGGGATTCAGTGTCCTCTAGAAGGGATAAGGAACATTGGAGGCTCATAACCTCAGCTCCCAAAACATAATTTAGCAATTTTTAACAATCATAAACTTAGTTGTTTATCTAAGTTTGTCTGAATATAGGATATTGTGTACATGTCTTTGTGTATGTTCACCCTTGTGTCTCTTTGTCAGGTGACTGCCCTGGAGGATCGGATTGAAGAACAGCGACGGGACTTTGGACGGCGGCTGCAGATGCTGATGGACGATTTGGATGAAGAGAGGAAGAAGCGTGCATGCATGGAAGTTGAGATGGAGCGACTCAAGAAGCTGGTCAGCACCTACTCTCATGTCTGAAGGTTACAGTTCTGAGAGATCATAAAGGCTGTATATGGTGTTGTATGACATCTTTGAACTTAAACTTACTAAAGAAGATATCAACAAGCAATGGAAGTGAAAGCCCATCTTGCGAATGGAGGCTATTGGGCTTACGTTTCAGAAATTTCTTCTTTTGTCTTTCTTTTCTAGTTTTTGTCGGAAATCAATCAGTTCTTGCTGCCATATATGAACATTGTCATAATAACTAATAATTTTGAGTTGTAATATGTTAAACAAGGCTGTTGGAACATGTGGCCAAGTAAGAACAATCAAAAGAACATGTGTGACTTATGACATGCTTGTGTGTGTGCCTCACAAGCCACCCTATCTGGGTACAGGTCAAAACTGCTATAGCGCAGTATTGACTGTTACCCAACAGTGACAGCCTACAGCTATACACAAGACAAAGAAGACCTTCGTTAAACCACGCAATTGTGAAATTGAAGAATTTTTTTTAATAAGATGTTGTCTGGGAAAGTGAGAATTGATTCGTTGTTTGGTGGTGTAGAAACCAAATTTATTCCAGCTGTGTGGGAAGTGGGAAATAGCATTTAAATGAAGAGTCAAGAATAATATACCTTTGCTTTTAAGTTATTATTATATTTGCCATATGTACATAATAACCTGTATGTTAGCACACTTGCGGTGACCACAACCAAGAGTGTGGGGACGGAGCTGTTCTGAGCCGGTCTCAGCGCTTCGAGAGTAGTGAAGGACCCATGATGCATTCCAGGGTGTCTTGCCACAGCATGCAGCACACCCTTATAGTTTTGCATGACATTCCTCATAGGTAAAGAAAAATATCAATGCAACCTTGGGTGCTCTCTGTTTATTCCGGTGCTCAGTAGCTCAGTTGATGCTCGGATGAGGCTGATGAGTTTGGGGCACGTGTGGACTCGGATTCACTTGACTGCTTCTGCTACTTGCATGAGGGGTTGTTGCTAGGAGCTCATGGTGCTGATGTACACCTTCGTGAGGGCTGGCAGAGTGCAGGGGTCTCAACATGATGTGGCAGGTTAGGCAGTTAGCAAAATTGGAATGGTAAAGTATCGCTAAAGGAGAAGGAGGAGGTGGAGGTTTGCATTGAAATAAAAATAATTCCAAAAAGAAGTAGTGAGAGAGGGAGAGGAATAACAGGGTTGGCATAATGGGGAGAACTTCTAAGGGTGGGTTATGGAAGCAGGGAAGGAGTGGTATGGGCCATGTGTAGGTAGATAGGTATGTAAATGAAGCTAGCTGGAGAGAAGGAAAAAGGAAAGGCTGACTTGCAAATATCTGGCCTTATTGGCTAGAGGAGTGGAGAGAGAGTATTCACCTTGTCAAAGTGACTGTGGTCATCATTTACAAATTTAAAAAAAAATTCCTTTGGGTTCTGCTTCAAAATTAATTTTATTTAGACATGAAAATCACTGAACGTGTGGCTAGAATGTGTTCATCCATACTTTTGCTTGGGATTAGCCTGACCAGATGAGTAACATAAGAACATAATGTGGTTGCTCATGGTCTTGAAGAGAGAAGAAAAGACTATTTATATGATTGGAGTGTGCCAGGTGCTGGATGGAGGCTGGTAAATGTCACTGGACAACACCTAGGGCAGAGCTACATGTTGCTAAACATGTGGCTGATAATCATGTAACTGGAAAATGTCAGTTTAACAGACAGACACAGGGAATCCTAAGTTCAACGAGTACAATAGGATACAATACAGTATTATCATATGGTATTGTACCAGACAATCCGGTATAGTACAAGTCACTAAGTACAGTGTAAAGTGCAGTAGATTAGTCATGAGTAGAGCAAGGTGTTGCTCTATCATCGGACAAAGTACTTAATACAACAAGGTGTGTTTTGGTGTTTCCTGTGGCTGCCACATCCCAGATTCATATCATCGCGTGCCTTTCGGTGAGCCTTTAGTCTTTATAGTCGAGCTCCTCCAATCCTTAGGTTTTATAGTAAGTTGGTAAGTCCATTGCAGTTCTGCAATACCCTTGTAATCTTTTGTATCATCATGTCATAATGCATCATTGCATCAGCATCCCTATATTTGATAATGCCTAGTACTCTAAGGTCGCAGTAATGTCATAATAGTAGTTAAGAAGTTGTGTTGCACGTGGACACGACTGTGGACCTCTGGACACCTTCTAGTCAGGCATTTTGTGGTGGCTGCACAAAGCGCACACACCCGTGCAGTGTGTGTCCGAGGTCTCCGTAGGTGTGCGTGTATATGTTGCCAGCGCGTGTGTGTGTCGTGCATATGCGGCCACCCCTGTCTTCCCTGGCCGCCTTCCTTGGGCCGCCTTCACTCACTCCTGGCTCTGTTGACCAAGAGGAGATTTTAGCAAGAAAAAGAACTGGATGGCTTGCAAGCAAGGGAGCCAGCATTGTCGTCACGTGGTACTGTGGCCGACCACTCTAGCCGAGTGGTCTTCTCACATTCTAATGTCATTGGTACTAATTGGTACTAATAACCATCTGTGGTTCTAATGCAGAATCAGATTTGCACAATCAGGTTTATTTGCGTTTGACACACTAGTCACTTTGTAAATAAAGAGAGAACCTTGATAATTGATATCATTGACCCTATGTGTTATACTCTGATAGTAAATACTTATGCAAAGGTGTTAATTCCCCTTATGAGGCAGGTGATGTCAAAGCATACATTTCCTCAACTCAGGGAGGAAATCATGAAAAAAAGGGAATCTATAATTCCATCACTGTACCTCTTGAAGTATTCTTTATGACAAAAGGTCATGCTCTTTTTATTTATTTTATTTATTTATTTTGTTATTTTTTATTTATTTTTTATTTATTTATTTATTTTTTGTATACTTGAAATGGCTGCAGGTCATCTGCAAGAGAGACTGGGGACAATGGATGTAATTGTATCCCACCACAGGGAACTAAGAGGCGGCTAACAGAAAGGAGTGATAGAAGAAATAAAAAGGAATTTCACATAACAAGACTTTAGGAATGTCACTAAATTCTCTTAAGTATTGTCTATATGAAACACGGGTATACTTCACCAATAGTGACATTCACAATATAAAGAACTGTTCAAGACATTTTTGCAAGATTCACAAAAATTATATGTAAAAAAAAAAATAAAGAAAAATAAATGTAATGTCGTGTATGTGTGTGTGTTGCTAGTTATACAGTGGTGGCTCACGCCTGGCATGATTTCTATGGTGGTAATCAATCTCGGGATACCATGAGGTAGAGAGGCAATAGCTCCTCGCCCTTTTTAAAACAATGTATGATTTAATCTTCATCTTTCTAAGTTTCGAAAATAAAAATTTTTATTTTGAAATTATTTTGTTGATATTTTCATACTTGTTACTGTTTTGATTTTCGGTTAAATCGAACGAAGATATTAGTTTTCAGAAATGCAAACCAGATTATGGAATTCATATTATGATATGATAATATATATGTTTTACTTTGAATAGGAGTTTGTTTATTTCAAAATTAAAATTTTCGTTCATAATTCTACCTACACTATTTCTGTGTGAAATATATATGTAGAGTAAAATAATCTAAATAAAACCCTTAGCAAGTTCTTTACTTTAATAGTATTCATCAGTTTATCATACAAAAAAACTACGTATTTGATTATGTGGGTAAGAGACTTAGATCGATAAATAAATAATGAACAGAAAACGTAAATCGCTGTAAAATTCAAACGACGCGCGCCATTCATTTCCGTGCTAATGTGTATACGTATCGACAGTGAAAAATTAACTCCAATTTATTGGCTAATGATTCCAACCTTGGTAAGCTAAGCCAATGAATTTGCAAGTGGTAGTCTGATTCACTCTTCACGTCTTAACATAAAAGTGATTGTTTTGAAATTCGTGTGTGTAATATGGATGTATTTGGAACATAAGAAATTATTGAATATATTATCTAGATAAATATTTGCATGTTATTAGTTTGTTACAATATTGAAAAACAAGATAGAATATGTCACAGTATGTAACGGTGGAATTTCACATGCAGTAATCGAAATATATTGAAAATGTTTCTGTGAAACAGTGAAGAAATAGTTCGTTAAAGTAAAAGTGTTGGTAATGATGAAATTTACTTGGCATTTTTGTGTGTGTGATCAATGCGTTATTATAGAAAATATACATAAAGTTACGTCATCGATGTACCCCAGCATGTCCCATCTATTTATATTTCGGTGAGTAACGTGATCTTTCGTGATTTTGTATATTGAAGGGCGTTGTATTAGATTGTGCAAAAATTTATGCCAAAATGGTGAATTTATAGAAATTATAATTAGATCATTCATTTGGATTAAAATGATAATTGGATATATTATTCGCAGTCCACTGCTAAACAAAGATCTCTCTCAACTTCCTTCATAATTTATGTTCATGAGTCGCACGGCTGTGCCAAACTTTGCCACGTCACTCCTGCAAACTTCTCTATCGTCTCTCCACTTTGTCAGGTTTTCTTCTAGCCAAGGTATGACGCACATTTCTTTTTTTACTTCTTGTTTTCATTTCAAAGATATATATTTTTTTCATCTCTGGAATGGTTACGTTAGGTTAGGTTAGGAGTTATTGGATAATATAAATTTCATGTTAAATATCCGTGCTTGCGTGATTCTGAAATTTTACGCAGTCAGGAAGACATTTGCTCTTTCTGACCAACTATCGCCACGAGTACACTACTATTTAATCGCAAGACACCCTTCCTGCCTTCCAGTCTTATTCCAGCATTGGTCTATCATTACTTTGTGGTCTCATGAACTTTGTCTCCATCGTCATTGTTATATTCCAAACTATACAATCGTAGCTGGCATCATGCATTATTATATATATATATATATATATATATATATATATATATATATATATATATATATATATATATATATATATATATTTCTATGTACACAGGAAGCCTCTGCATTTGTCAAACATTTTGTGACCAATTGCAATGCGCATTTATCTAAATTACGTGATCTTTAGTAAGTTTTAGGATGTGACAGATGTAAGTTCGGGAGTATAAGACATTGGATTTTTTTCATGGATATATTTTCACCTCTACAATATATTTTTTAATATATATCTATGAATAATGACCACAAATTACTGTTCCCTTTATACTGTTAGATAAAGTTTAGGTTTGGAGGGTGAGGTTAAGTAAGGTTGGCTAAAGATTTAAGACGACATAATGGGAAGTAACTCGCGACCATCATATACAAATAAAAAAAATGCAAAATTGCAAATGTGACTTTTATGAAAAAAAAAAATCGTTTGCCTTTTCCTATTTTCAACGTATGGCGTTTTTTTTTCGTAAAGCTATTATTGTAATACATTTGTGACGATTGTTTATGCATATGAAAAATGTTGAGAAAAGGTAAAGATGCCGCATAGAATAGATGAAATCGTACAGTTTTTCACAATTTTACCTTTCAAGGAAGAAAACTGGATGGGGCGTAGGTGTTCGGTTTGTTGCAAAGTGTACTGACTTAGGTTTGGCACTTTTCTAAATGTCATGTTTTTGCGTTTCGCTAAATTGTATAGTGGGTTTTTATGGAATATAGATGGAGGATATATTCCCGAAATATATGGGTGAGGTATACATGCTGTGTGTGTGTGTATATATATATATATATATATATATATATATATATATATGTATGTATGTATGTATGTATGGATGGATGTATATATGTATCCATGTATGTGCGTATGTATGAAAAAATAAATAGCATTAAAGACAACATTCTGGTGATCATTCAGATTCTTCGTGTTTTCTATTTTTCTTATAATAATTTTTCCTTTCAAAATGAGACGGTAAGTTCTTCATATTCGTCCATACATCTTGACCTTTCATTTTCAGTGGCCCATCACCAGAATCAGTCATTACAAACAAATCAACAAATACCACAAAAGAGCGATGATATGGTTAAACGCCACAAACTCCCTCCTATCGAAAGGCTAGGACGGTGCCCTTACAGAGGACTTTGGAGCGTGGAATAATAAACCATGCCCTTGGTTCAACTTCGCCTGTGGCTGGATTCGAACCGCCATCCTTTTGACCTTCGTCGCAAGTAACGACGACCTAACCCGCTCAGTCAGCAATCTCCACAAAACAGTAATATTTGAATATAATTTAGTTATACGTCCGTTGACCGATTGGATAAAGCTTAGATTTTAATACAAGAGATTTGGATACATTACCCAATACTTACATACTCCATTGGATTTTGATTTTCCAGTAGATTCTGGTCCACCAACAATAATACTTTCAATGTCCTTCTGTCCTGTATTGCTTGCATCAAGGTTGTTTTTATATATTCCTTATTTGTGCAACTCCGCATTCAGACCGCCCATCCATCTCATTCGAGGCCTACCCTTGGGTCTTCTTCCGTGCATTCTACCAATCATAACTCGTTTTTGGAATTCTATAATCATCCATACGCGCCACATGTCCAGCCCATCTCAACTTTGTAACCACTGAACATAAACCTGACGACTTTACCTTTCATATCAAGTTAATTTTTTATCTTTGTTCCTACGTTTGACGTTCTTCAATTACAATAGATTCCTTTAGGTAGGGAGATGTCGGTTTCATTACATTTACGAATGATTTAATCGGATTAATATAAGGTAGCATCTTCTTAGGTTGGGTGACAAAGGAAACCAATAATGAAAGTATTATAATATTTATTGAGATACGATTTACAGAAAGAGAACATGGAATGATATTTATATTTTAAAATATATAATAAATATATGTGTTTATATTTCAGTTATACTTATACCATATATATATATATATATATATATATATATATATATATATATATGTATATACATACATATGCATATACATATGCATATATATATATATATATATATATATATATATGTATATACATACATATGCATATACATACATATATATATATATATATATATATATATATATGATATGGATATGTATATATGTAATTTATGTGCATGTGTATTTCGTTTGCATATATATACACAAACGTATACACACATGTATATATATATATATATATATATATATATATATACATATACATACATATATATGTACAGTATGTGTGTATATGTATATATATATATATATATATGTATATATGTATATATATATATATATATTAATAGCCCATTATTTGTTGTTTGTTGTAAGTACACCATAGACGAATACAACCTTGGAGCGATTAAGAAAACGTCAAGACGACTCTCCCTTCCCTAATTGAACTTTGAGTGAAGCCACACGCAGGTCCATGTCACGTGACCGTTGGCTTGGACTGTAACGTCATGTCGACTAGGCTTCAAACAGGAAATGACGCCACCGATCGCCAACAGGACACCGTAGTGTTTTTAAAGCGCTTTGTAGTTCCTGTCCTGCTCCTCTCTTGCTTGAAGGAAGGAAGAGGAAGAGGAGGACGAGAAGTGGGATATTTTCTTGGGGTAGATCATGGACCATTCTCTCTCTGGTATGCTTTCTTCCCGTGAATATATCAGTTCAAGTCCTGTATCCTTGAATATTTTCCAAAAATAAATCTCAATCTCACGAGAAGTCGGATTGATATGCGACACCTGTATCGGAGAACCAGGTTTCGAATTCTTCCGTATTCCTAGCCCCTCCCATAAAAAAAAGATCTTCCTCTTCAAGTAGAATGAATGAAAGAAGGGACGAGGTAATTCAAAACGGACACATGACCACTACGAAGGTCCAAACATCAGTGTCGTGTCTGTCCGAAACATTAAGGGGAAACCTGAAACATTTTGGAACAAGACTAGCGCTCAGTGTTCCACGCACCCGTGCAAGGAAGGGGTTTTATCATGAAGATTTGACATCAGAAAGGATCAAGAGGACCCACTTTCAAAAGGTATGCTGCAGTTTGGACTATAATTAGTCTTAGGATCGCCTGAAGGAGACTGCGTATCTAGGTTCTTAAGAGAACAAGAAAATGGAAAGGAAAATTGATGAGGAGTGTGGGTTCTAGACCCGGTAACTGTTCTTTGTCTCGATGTATTTCTCTCTCTTGGTCTGTGTTCGTTAGCTTGCATGTCTCCAACGGCTATAGATAAGATCTGACATTGGATCCCCTGGAAAAAAAAAAGAATGTTTAAGAATGGAAAGTGTTCTTGTAGCAGTACACTTCTGTCCTAGTAGTAAACCTGTATCCAGGTATAAAGTAGGTAGGTCCCCTTGGTAAAATTGTGTCCCTTTTGTGTGGGGACCACGATGAACGTACGCAGACGCACAAGAAGTATCTTCACTAATATACACGCGTTTAGGTGTCCCTACAACGCCCCTGTCGTGTCCACCAGCCGGCACCGGTCTCATTAGGCTAGAGAACCGGTGGGAGAAGGAAGAGGGGCCGGACAGATTGACCGGCTGACCCACTACGGCCTACAGGCATCGTGCCGAGTTTCTACAGATGCGCGTACCGCCGACCATAGCGTCGTTGATTCTGCATCAGTGCAGGCAGATCAAACGCCGCCAGCTCAAGTGAGGCCGCCAGGTCGATTGGGGAGAGTTCGCGGGCTGGAGGTGGTAGTGGGTCCATGTGGGACGGGGCGGCTGAGTGATGATGCATAGATCTTCCAGGCGGAAATGGGGAGAGATCCAGGGCGGAAGCGTCCCGTGGGATGTCGACAAGTTCGTTCCTCCAGTAGTAGAAGGGGGCGCCGGGACTAAAGCAGTACTTCTGACGAAGGGGCTCCGGCGATTCTGTCCAGTACATCAGGTAGAAGTTGCACATCTCGTCTCGGTTTGTGGACCTTTGAAAGTAGAGATGACAAGTCAGAAGAGAAACAGATTCGTGCACACAAAGTATATATGCATATATTTTCATTCAAATAATCATTCTTGGTTATGACTAAGAAGGGGTGTAGGTGGGTTGTCCGTTTGGGTAGAAAAAGGACACAAAGTATATATTTCCTGCAGCTCAATTTTGTACTATAAAAAAGTGGAAAAACAGGAATTACCAGCTGTTCCTGTAGGATGAGGAGGAGGAAGAGGCACTAAAGTGACATGACATAAGACTTTCTCCATTCCAGAGAAACTCCTCAGTGCTCACGTGGATCAAATTCTTAACCTTTCCAAGATGATTTAGTTGTGGCAAAGATATCGGTTTTATTCAGTTGACAAATGATCCTCCCCCTCCCCCCACACTCCCTCTGTCTAAATAGGGTCATTCATAACGGTTTCCGTCCGCTAACTTATTCAAATTCGTTTCGCGTTCGTCGCAACAGCCAATTATAACAGACCCTACCATGTTGAGAATCGCCAACACCATAGCTTTTGCCCAAGATGTCTTTATAACATTGCGAAAACATCTTGGCTCTACCTCCTCCCCCTCCCCTCCTACCCCTTCTACCACTACCCTTCCTATACCCACCTCGTCACTCCTCCCACTTCTTCTCAACCTCCAGTAAGGACGGCTGGGCTGCCAGTAATCATGCAACATTGCAATATGTTTAAAATGGTAACAAGATAGAAATAAATATCAATTCACAATTAACATGCGACAATATACAGATGTAGAGACATTTACAGGAAGAATATCTACATAAGTGATCTAAGATGCAACAGAAACATACGTGCAGTACAGATAAAAACAAAATATTTATCTTCTTGTTCATGTTTGGATGCCATGAAATTTAAACTCGTTAAGACGTGTGTAACGATATATGTGAAATCATAAGATATATTTGAAATTAAGAAATAACAATGAAACGAAAAAAAATGATAAACTATATTTTGATCCCTTCATTTTTGTGAAAATTAATGATGTTATAGGATAGATATATTAGTTACTGGATGGTGGAATTCCGCTCTGATATCTGTGTCCACTGACGGCTATCTTTAGATACTAGACACATTCAATAATGCCGTTCAGAGTACCTTCCCCACAAAAAAGAAAGAAAACAGAAAATAAAGAAAAATAATGCAAAAGAAAAGAAAGGAATGTAGAAAACACAAGAATATAAGGAAAACGAAAAAATATAGAAAACTACAACAAAATATCTTTAGCTTACCTTTGTCATACCAGGATCTTAGGCAATATGGCTTGTTGGAGCATGACCCCAAGAAGGAAAAATCAAACTAGCATGTTTAAGTGCACCTGTATTTTTCTTTTTAATTAAGGGGAGGGGATTACTTCCTCAAGTGGCCAGCACCCACTGTTTTCACTCTAATGTTAGCATGATCATATTGCTGACTCAACCATCAAAGATGTTGTCTACAGTGCTTTCTTGTCTTGCACGTAAAGTCACGAACGAAAATTTTGTCCCACGTCAATATGATTTTTTTTTATAGTGAGTACGTGATATACTTTCCTATGTAGTATTTATCTTTCAGTTAAGTAATTTTCTTGAATATATGAAAAAAGATTGTCACACAAAGAATTTGAATTTTGTATCATGAAAACTTCTGGGTGGGTCATAACTTTTGCTCGTGATTGTATACACGTAGTTTTGGGAGAAAAATAACTTAACCAAAGTCTTTAACCTTGGTTAATTAAGTGTTGCATTTCTGAGAAGTTTGGTAATAAAAAAGATGTCATTGGAAGGCACTAACAAGTACAAAACAACAAGGCACTATAAATGTTTAGTTTTCTAAGATTTCATATCCCTAACTCAATTCATTTTAGATGTGTTGATACAATTTTATTATAAAGATAGGTACCTAAACTATCCTATGTTTTGGTCTCGTATTCAAAGAATATATAATCTAGAATTTCATATAGTATCTGAATTTTGAAAAAAAAGGTTGGACGGTTATGTGTGGTAACTATGTTAAGGTTTTTAGATAAATATTTGTAATCATAGACGGTGTACTGCTAGATAAAAACGGTAATGGGGACAAACTAGTACCGTAATACGTGCGTAACCACGAGTCAATGAATAACTGATTATTAAAAGAAAAAAAGTAAACACTGGTTTCTGTCAGAAGCACCATGTCAGGTGGCGAGTGAATTTTAATGTGCCCTTCTTGATCGGAAATTTCGACTAGGTGGAGGGTGGGGGAGAGTGAAAGGAGGAACTTAGGAACATTGAGATTCAAACTCGTCAATCTCTTTATGTGGAAGATTTCCACCCCTTAGTGTCATTTCCGTAAAATATAACAACAATAAAAGGATTCTTCCAATGACTGCCTATCGCGAGAGGCCATTTTAGGTAGGTCGTGACATTATTTCTGTACAAGTCGGCCGTAAGTTTGAAATTGCAGGAAAATAAGCAGTCCTGTTCTTTGACCCGATACGTGGGGTGGCATTCAAAAGTTTTGTGTAACGATAAACTTCATTTGGTTTCTGATTATAGCATCAGTAAAACGATAACAATATATAACAGATTAAGAATTACTTAAGAAAAAGAGAGTAAATTATGAAACTAAACCTATTTTTTCCTTCTCATAAGTTATGGATGATCAGGCACACGCTCATGGTGTTTTTGTTTATCTTACTTTAATCATATGATTCCTTCATAAGTGGATTCTAAACAAATCTATATATCGTGCATGAATGATTTTACAACGCATTGTTCAAGTTTTTTATTTTATTTTTGATCTTATGGAAAGGAAAATTAGGACGGGTTCATGTTGGTGGCCTAACTTGTACATCAACTGTACCTATTCTTTTTAAGCCATTACGCTAGTTTATTAATAAGTTAATTATTATCTTATTTATTTTTTATTATCTAATTTACTTATGTATATATCAATTTACTTATTTTTATTTTTGGTACTATAATGTGTTTTCGCGCCAATTTTTAGTGACGCTGCTTACGTCATGTCGACTCACGAAGCATCTTGTTTTCAACGGGAAACGAATATGCACGAAATATTTTCATATATCTGTCACTAAAGAGACACTATTTTGATAAATATGAACTATTAGGGATTTGTGCAGAGAAGCTCAACCCTATGATATATATAAGCTAAGCGAGAAAAGCATTGCATTTGTATAAAAGAAACGATAATTTAGTTTGTCATCGTTGTCTACTAACCTAATCCTGAGATGATTATATAAGAGTTCACTAAGGAATAAGATTATTTCAAACGGATTCCTTGTACGTTAAAATATAAATGCAGACCAGACAAGAAAGAAATTGCCGTGTCAAAGAACATAAGAATGAAGGAGACTGCAAGAGACCATAAGGCCTACATTAGGCAGTTCCATGTCCATTACCACCTGTCATCTCCATCCATAAAGTTGTCTAAACGTTTCTTAAAACAATTGGTAGTTTAAGCGCTCACTACATGGTTACTAAGTCTATTCCATTCGCTGACCACCCTATTAGTAAACCAATTCTTGCCTATTTCATTCTTACATCTAAAATTGTCTAATTTGAATCCATTACTGCGAGTCCTGCCCTGTTGTCTTAATATGATGATGTTGTTGCGTTACTCTTGTTAAAGACTTTGATCCACTTGAACACCTCTATTAGATCACCCCGCGCTCTGCGTCTTTCCAGACAGTGTAAGCTAAATTGTCTAAGCCTGTCATTTTCCTCTGTACTGATTATAGTGAATTTATATCCATTCTATAGGACGGAGACCAAAATTACCGCGTAGGATGTAAAACTATCTGAAACTTCTGTTATATATGAGGAAATGGACAGGAAAAAGGGCCCAAAAATCGCCATTAATGTTTAAGATCTTTAGCAGTTACACCAAACGAAAATTCAAGGTAATTTTTATGGGTTTCTTATGAATATTATCATTGCTTATGGAAATATCTTACATGGGATGATATTAACATTCTTTATAATGAGAAGTGGGTGGGTCACCTAATTCAGACTCGTGAATGAGGAGTGTGTTCATATATATATATATATATATATATATATATATATATATATATATGTATGTGTGTGTGTGTGTGTGTGTGTGCACGTGTGTGTTTATGTATATGTGTGCGCACATGTAGACTGCGTGAACAGAACGCAAGATTCATCATTCCGAATTAGAGACCTGAAACGAGTTAAGTCCAAGTCATCTAATTCAAAGACAAAACCAAGGGCGTTGTCTACATATTTTCTCTGCAGTTTTTCCTTTCAGGAGTTTCCTAAACCCCTTCACTGCCCTTTGAATCTAAGCTTCGAAAAACAAAAGAACGTCAAAACCTTTTCGGAACGACTACGAGATTATTTTCAGATTGTTCTCTGTGGATGGAATCTATTTGACAGCTGGCGTTGTACTAACACATTTTTACTCGCTGCCTTTAGGAACCTCGCTACACACAACCGAACTAGAAACAGTGTCCGGTAAAGAGCAAGGCATCCAACTCTGTCGACATGACGTCATGACGTCGTAGTTCTCCGAACTAAAATATCAACCTCCTTACTTTACGATCCACGGGTCAGTGTGTTCAAGTTTGACATCAGGTGCCTACGAATGAAGGGGAGGTGGGAGGGTAACGGGGAAAGGGGGGAGGGGGGAGTTTTTTTTTTTGGGGGGGGGGAGTGAAGTATGTGTGTGGGGGGAGTTCCTTAGGTTTGATGGGACACAATCCCTTGCTCCTTGGCTGAGGTTCCAACGGGAAGTGATGATGCTTCCTCGCTGGGGATGCTGTTGAGTCCCCCTCGTTCCCAGGAGTAGAAGGGCGCACCAAGGGTGAAGCAATTCTTTTTGTCCATATTGTTATCGTGGGTCCAGTACATCATGTAGAAATTGCACATCTCATCCTCGTTGGTTCCGCTAGAGGAAATGGGAAAAAGGAGAAGGCACGTTCAAAGGATGGTGCAAAGAATTTAGATCAAGATGGAATAAGTTGAGTCGACATGACGACACGATCGAGCTGAATCTGTGACGTCACAAGGTACCAGTCATACCATAAGTCATACCGTCTTAATACCATATTGTATTCTACTTATTCCATTAAGGAATATTCTTATATTATTGGTTTGATATATCATAAATAACATTGATTTGATATATCATATCGATCAGTAACTATATCGTATATGGTATCCGATGAAAACATCAAAGCAAATAACGGAGCTATATAAACAGTCTGCCAATGACAAACTTGCTCTAATTGTCATTCTGAGTGTACTTGCCGTGCCCAATCCCGTGTGCATATGTGTGTGTGTATGCGTGTACGTTTGTGCACGTGTACGCACACAGATCCACACACACGAACAAATATTTCCAGAAAGGTCTTTATCCTAAGATGACATAGATACTGATTAATATATTGACCGCGATATTCCTTTAATGTATTTAATCTCGTTTGAATAAAATCGTCTGGCGACAGCTAGAATAAACTAATTAAGTTATAAAACACAACGTAAGGGTTAATATTTTATACATGATCGTTTGGCAAAAAAATATGAGGAACTTTTCTGACGTTGAATATACTACTAAACATGTACCCCTTATCTGCTATCTGGATCCTTGGAAAATGTACAATATACTGTATGTATATATGTATACATATTTCTTCATCGTTCTCACAATATTTAAAACACCTGAACGGATAATGTCTTCCATAAAACAACTGACAGTCGTTGCTGGTCGACTCGCAAACGATATGACGTCACAGCTCTGCATAATTCAAAAGCTTGCCAGTCGTTGTGGCTTATCTTATTCCATCTTGCGCTGGTGAAGACAGGCCTTCGTTTTCACCCCTCTGCTGACTACAAGAACGAATTTAGAACGTTCAGTGGTGTAATCTCTTGTGCCCCAGACGATAAAGTTAGACAGTACAAGGCGACTTGTTTGGCGCATGCGTGTTTTGCATTTCGCGAACTGGCAACCCGTTGGATGGGGAAGGAAAGCCGTTTTGTCTGATTATATAGATCTAGCGAACTCTGATGACATCTTTGACATACCTGTGCATTGTCGTTTGATGAGCTTGAATTTTGTGAAGGTTTGCACGTGGTATTCGAAAGTAGAATAGATAAATAAATAGATGAATAGGTGAAATATTAAACAAATGGTTTAAGGCTCACCGGATACAGGCACGACAAAGTTGTCATTATATTTCATGAGATGCACATATAATCATCCCGAAAATACGTGACAATTTTTTTGTCCTTCACTTAATATTTTCACACATGTAGAATAAGTAAGTTATCATCGATGTATTGATTTAATCCTAGAGAATTTAAGACATCCTTTTCTAGGCGATTTTCTAGAGAATAAGACGATTTCATTCAGGCCAGAGATCGCCGTATGGAGGAATAATAGGAGTTTCTTCATAACCAGTAAGTGAGTCATGCAAGCAATAAGGAAGAGAGAAAGGTATTTCGCACACCGATGCAACCAGTTGCATGAAACCAGTTGCTTACGACACTGCAACCAATGGCATTGTTTCTATCCTTGAAGACAATTTCGCATCGAAAGTGACACTAAGAAAAAGACCTATATACTTGAATATATATATATATATATATATATATATATATATATATATATATATGTATGTATATGCATATGTATATACTTAATTACATATAAGATGCGTGCGATCAGTTTCATACAACTGGTTGCTTTGGTGTGCGAGGTGCCTTAGAGAGAGAGTTGTGTGTGTCAGGTGCACCACAAGCAGAGGGAGTGAAGGAATCCTAAACTCAACGAAAGTCTGCTAATAGCAAATCACACACGGGGTGTGTGACTCTATTTCATGACGTCACTTGGTGTGAATAAGAAAAAACGTATATAACAAAAATGAAACAAATGACCAGCAAGAGAGGTGTGTTTTTTCATGACGTCACTTGGTGTGCAAACATATATAACACAAATGAAACAAATGAACAAATGACTGGCAAGAGAGGTGTGATTTTTTCATGACGTCACTTGGTGTGAATAAAAAAAAATGAAAAAAATTCAGATCGTGAGGTCAGTGAATGAGGCTGATACTAACTGACATACACAACCAGGATTCCACTGGTGCCAGGTGACGTCAGAACTGTGTTTATTCCGCCCTTGCGCCGACTGTTACGAGTTACGAAAGTAGAGTGAGATGATTTAGTATTAAGACGCCTTGCAACCCCATCACCCAGTCACCAAAGCCCCATCGAAAGTTCCATTAGCATAGTTGATACTTCCAAAGTACCGCAATAAATAGCATTTACATTCATTAGTTGTACAGTGAACAGTTTTCATAAATAAAACTTGTGCAGTGGTTGTGTAAATTAGATTGTCGTAGTGCACGCACGCATGCAATTGTGTTATCATTTCATGTCATACCGAAGAAGATCATCTCCGTTTTCTTTGATAATCGTTCATTTTGTCCATTTGTCTTTCCAGTATATGTGGCCTTGCTGGTACGATTGCTGGTAAATCAGGCGAATATTTATCATAATTACACGGTATTTTGTACTTCGAACAAATAAATAATATAAAACTATAGTGGCAATATATAAACTTAATTTACAGTTCGTATCCCTATGAAGACATGCCCAGTTTTACACTGCAATATAGTTGGTGATTGTCGCTTAGTGTGCAAATCAGTGGTGAAATAGACGGATAATCATTGTTGTTTAACACCATTTTATCCTCGTAACAGGTAAATTATATGGGAATGTAATGATGATTTTTAGTACCCAGTTTATAGCCCATATCCCTGTAATAACGAAATGCCCTGTTTATATCACAAAATTACTCTGTCTGCAGATAGTGTGTGAATCAATGGTTGGTGAATGTGGGAATTATTTATCACTATTAAGCGTAGATTTACACTGATATACAGTAGATATGGGTACGTTTTCTTCTTTACTGGGAATATGTCACATAAATGGAGGGATAAAATGGTGTTTGTCAAATCCGTGGATTTCAGTAATTCGGGTTAGGTGGGAAACCAATGACTGATGAATTTTTGGGGTCAGCCTGTGTGTGTGTGTGTGTGTGTGTGTGTGTGTGTGTGTGTGTGTGTGTGTGTGTGTGTGTGTGTGTGTGCGCGCGCGCGTGTTTCACCCCGGTCTTGGATCACGTGTTGGACTTATGATCGACAACTATTACCCTTCCGGATGAGAGCTCAGAGCTCATATATGGCTCGATCTGTGGATAATACTGTGACATTACACACACACACACACACACTCACACACACACAACTCTTTGACCATCAGAGTTGGAGTGCCGGATCGCAGTGCAGCAGTGCTGAACTTTTTTCAACCCTGAGCGGGAATCGAAATGGAATCACGGAATTAGCGGTCGAGAACGGTACCACTGCGCCGTCGAGTGTGTGTGTGTGTGTGTGTGTGTGTGTGTGATTCATCATGGTCTTGGATCACGTGTTGGACTTGTGAGCTCAGAAATGATATATGACTGATGTATGGGTAATGCTGTGACCTTACACGCACATACACACCGAACTCCCCGCCCACGATAATTGGAGTAACGACTTGCAGCGCAGCGATACTGAAATTATTTCAATCCTGAGCGGGATGCGAACCCGGACCGCCGTAGTGACGCCCGCGAACGCTACCACTGCGCCATCGAGTATGTGTACATGTGTTCATATATATGTATGTACAGCATACACGAGCGTGTGTATGTCTGTGAACATGATATGCGGGTTCTTTGTCTTCATCGCCTGCATTCTCCGAAGTCTTCTTTCGAGATCGTCGTCAGAGATCGAACTCAGGTCTCCACCTACTACAGGAGGCCGAGGTCGTGGGCGGTGGTTCCGGGCGGGAGGGCGGAGGCGTCATCGGGAACGTTGGAGAGTGGGCGTCCCTCCACGCCGTTGCGGATCCAGTAGAAAAAGGGAGCCCCGTGGGTGGAACAGACACGGCGTCGGAGAGTCTCGCCTTCCGTCCAGTACATTAAGTAGAAATTGCACATCTCGTCCGCGCTCTTGTTCCTAAAGATCCGTCCAGCAGATGGTATCGGTAGTCGTAGATGGTTCCAGGTGTCGTAGAAGGCATCAGGTGTCAGGAATACCATCAGGGGTTGAAGACACCCACACAGGAGTCAGGAGCGTCGGCAGGTGGAGTAGAGGGGTAGGGTGGGGTGTGCAGAACAAAAAAAAAGATTATTGTGTTTGTTCCCTTCTGGACATTTTGCCGTACTCTTTTTCTACGGGTTTCCCAACTTCAAAGGACCTCGGTCGCTTGCTTAATCGAAGATCAACGAGAGAGAGAGAGGGGGGGGGGAGGGGTAATGAAAATAAGAGTTCCGGCAAGTGTTTCATAGTACCAGGCAAAGAAAACGGAAACGAATACCCAGACGGTGTCTTAAGTTGTAGTGCTGAGTCCACCGATGGTTAGTTGCTGGGCAGTACCAAGGAAGAGCTCCACATTTCTTCTCATGGCCCGGTCCCTGGAGGACAAGCAGTGCTTCGGAAGAACCTCACGTTGCCCTTATAAATGTGCAAAGAGGAGAACCCACAAAAAACGGTGCCTCCTTTGGTGGAAGGATCCATGAGAAGAAGAAGCTGAAGAGCTTACGCCAGGAGCCGCGTAGCTGCCGTCCTATGCGCTTTGGGGACTGTTGGAGCAGGGAGAAGTGCGGGATTCGAACCCACTACTAAGCGAATGCGAAACCAGCACGCTTTAGAATACTCTTTATGTAATGCAGGGCAGCAGTTTGCTGCAGCGAAGCTGTGAAGCTCCCAGCTGGTTTATGTCTGGTTGGGCTAGATCACTAAATGGCCAAGTCGACAGGAACTGCAGTTACGATGTTGGCTTCTGTAGATTAGCGTTTCTCAACCCTCGAAACTTTTGGACTCCTAACGTCGACTCATATATATATTTAGGGAACTCCTTGATGCGACATAAGATAAGATAGTCACTTTTTCGAAGCATTTAGTGATATAAAAATGTGCAAATCATGGCCACATTATGAGATGCAACTAGCCCGGGAAAATTAAAGAAATGGACATTTCGATTAAGACGTATTGTGTAATAATGAATTATATATATATATATATATATATATATATATATATATATATATATATATATATATATATATATAAAATCAAGCCATTACAGGATTAACTGTAACTGCGGATCTTTGGTTGAGAAACAGCTGAAGATTGCCGTGGTCACATTTTATTCTTCCTTTTGTCAACTTTAATAATTTCGTACTGGCGAACGTCAAACGATATTCAATCGGTTTTTAAGGAACAGTAACGTGTTAAGATTTGCCTCGTTTGGTTCAGAGAGTTAGTGGTTGTACATAGTTCTGGGACTGCCTGATCGCGAATCGGAGGGAGTACATTTGTAAGTACTCTCGTTTGCTATTAGCACACCTTGTACAACTCACTAGAACAGTGTTCCTCAAACTATGGGTCGCGACCCAATGTTGGGTCGCGAGATCAATTTTGATGGGTCGCAGGGCCCCACCAGAAGCAACACCACGGATCCCATTAATTTAGTTTTCTGAAGGAAATGCAGTGCTCTGGATTCTGTTAATTTAGTTTTGTTAAAGAGAAGTTGTACACATTATTTCTTTTCCAAAGTAAAGGGTATATATCACTGTCCATTTTCGTTTCTCTTTATACTGGGTCGGGAAGGATTTAAATGTTCCAGACAGGGTCGCTCACGAAAAAGTTTGAGAACCATTGCCCTGGAATCTAAGAGTCTCTCAGGGTACACTCTTTAAGAGTCTTCAGTCTCAAATGCTCACACAAGATAATCTGATCGTTAGAGCTGACGAAAATCATCTGGCTTTAGCCAGAATAAAATGGTTTAACGTCCATATTTCTTGGTCTCAAGAATGTATGTGTGTGTGTGTGTGTGTGTGCGCGCATGTGTATGAGTGCGTATGTTATATACTTCAATGCAAAATGAAGTTTGTCGTTTAAAGACCAGTCATGCAGGTTAGAAGAGCCTTAATCTTGTGACCTGAAGACAAATATACCACGGGAATAGAGGAATACCACCATCACCACTTACCGGAACTAGACCGTCACCAGAATCCGAGCAAATGAGGAGGAGAGTGACTTCTGAGTCGGTTTTGGCATGCAATAATCAACTCAGAAAGTGTCATGCAAAAATCGATTGCAATAGTGTCATGCACAAATAACAACAACAACAACAACAACAACAACAACAATAATGATAATAATAATAATAATAATAATAATAATAATAATAATAATAATCAAACTGAGGCCGACATGCTAACAGAAAAATGTGAAATGGAGATATTTGTATATATATATATATATACATATATATATATATATATATACATATATATATATATATATATATATACATATATATATATATATATATATATATATATATATATACATATATATATATATATATATATATATATATATATATATATATATATATATATATATATAAAGTGTTCTTAGCGCTCGAACGAGTCACACACAAGCATATCACAATATTAATACAAAATACAAAATCTAGAACTACACACATAAAACAACAATAGTCACATGTCTGATACCAGTCTGCCATTTTCACAGTTGAAACTTTCGTTTAAACTTACACCCAAACCATCGCTTATGACTCTCAGGGTCCCACATTGGGGAAGGTGCGAACGAAAATGTCGATAACTGTGGAACCCATTTGCTTAATTTGATTTGTTTCGTCCTCATTGAACCATATGTTCTGTAACGTATACTTAGCTGATCAGGATCTGTATATTGATTGTTAACGAAAAAGTTGAACAAGAACAGGACACTTCATTTTGAATAGTGATGGCATGAAGCAATGTATATATTTTGACAGTCTATAGACAACAATAGTTAAACAAACAAATTTAGATTAATAAAGGAATATATGAACAAATGGATACATTAGTGAAATAATGGAAATTTTGATCATGAATCCCCTGTGCAGGATAATATATATATATATATATGTATTTATATATAAATATATATATATATATATATATATATATATATATATATATATATTGCAGTAATTCACAAGGCACACGTGAAAATAATATGCAGAAAAAAAACCCACTGGGAAATAAGAAGCTTAGTCCGAACGTTTTCGTCTAATTAAGACATTATCAAGGGATACTTGATAATGTCTTAAATAGACGAAAACGTTCGGACTAAGCTTGTTATTTACCAGTGGGGTTTTTTCCCTGCACATATATATATATATATATGTGTATATTTATATATATACATATATATATGTATGTATGTATATATATATATATGTATACATATATATATATGTATATATATACATATATATACACATATATATATATATATACTATATGTATATATATATATATATATACTATATGTATATATATATATATATATATATATATATATATATGGGGGGAGAGGAGACATGACAACCAATGTACAGTCACGAGCAAAATTCTTGTGCTGACCCAGATATTTTCATGATACAGAATTCATTTTTATTGCCTGACAGTTTTTTTTTTATATATATTCAAGGAAAGTACCTAACTGTAAGGTAAGTACTACGTATGAAAACATATCACGTAATCACCAAAAACAAAACAAAATCACATTGACGTTGTTAGAACCGTGGCGTGGGTCAAAACTTTTGCTCGTGACTGTACATTTCGCCAATGTGGTTTGTCCTCTGTTGGCAAGGTTGTGCGTGTGTGTGGGAAGTGTTTCATAAGCATTGTTCTCTTGTACTCCGTCACCTGTATAGGTGCGTTAATGAGGTCCTGGCCTGTGATATATGACTCTGTAATTTATCATCTCGAGTGTCCAACATTGTATAGCGGATGGTTCTGTGCCACCTATATATGTGTGATTCACCATTGTCTTGGACCACGTGTTGGACTCGTGATCGACAACTATTACCCTCCCACATGAGAGCTCAGAGTTCATATATGACCGATCTATGGGTAAGGCTGTGACCTTACACGCACACACATACCCAACTCCCTGCCCACGAGAGTTGGAGTAACGACTCGCAGTGCAGTGGTGCTGAAATTATTTCAGCCCTGGGCGGAATTCGAACTCGGACCGTTGTGTGTGTGTGTATGTGTGTTTGAATGAGTATGTGTGTGTGTGTGTGTGTGTGTGTGTGTGTGTGTGTGTGTGTGTGTGTGTGTGTGTGTGTGTGTGTGTGTGTGTGTGTGTGTGTGTGTGTGTTTGTGTGTATCATACAGATCAAGACATCTCCCCTACTCATCCTGCCAACTTTTTACGCCATCAACATCGCCAATTTAAATTCCAAAGTAAATCGACCTGTTCTTGTGCTGACTGTGGCTGATAACTTAATGATCTCGCGAACAAACTCCACTGTAAAAAGAGCAGACCATATATATATATATATACATATACATATATATATATATATATATATATATATATATATATATATATATATATATATGTAGAAGAGAAAGACACGGGTCTAGGGCCGAGTTTATTCCTGACCGGTTTTGCATAGAGCTTCTTCAGATAAAACCGGTCAGGAATAAACTCGGCCCTAGACCTGTGTCTTTCTTTTCCACGTTCCTCAAACTTGTCACAATGTCTCAATATATATATATATATATATATGTATATATATATATATATATATATATACATATATAAACAAACAAAGATCAGAGAACAACATGTATGCAACACGAGACTTGAAATATGAAAACTCGAACCCCCTCCCCTCGCCCTCAAGGGAGGGTGTGGGTGGAGGTTCGAGCAGGACCTCAGCCTCGTCGCCTTACTTACCCGATCCTTGTTACTCGATCTCGGTTGGACACCATTGTGCATCGGGCCGCCTGTGTGGGGGAAAGGAAGATTGATTTGTGCATCACAAATGGACGAGTCCATCATTAATCCGTTGTCCCAGGTCTTTCGTCCAGTAATAGTAATGATAGTAATAATAGTAATAATGATATTAATAATAGTAGTAATAGTAATAACAATAATAATGTTAATAATAATAACAATAATAATAATAATAGTTATAGTAATAATGATGATAATAATAATAATGATAATAATGATGATAATATCATATAATGATAATAATAATAATAAAAATATCAATAATGATAATGATGATGATTATGATAATAATTGATAATAATAATGAAAATAGAAATTAGAAAAGTAATGATGACAACAATAACAACAACAACAACAACAACAAACAGCAGAAACAAGAATAGTGTTGAACAACTTGGCGAGACAACTCACCACTACATCGCCTTTCGTTAGCGTCAGGTCCGTTTTGACGGGATAGAACATCTGGGGCAGCTGGGGGTCCATCTTGCCGATGAGAGTCCACTGGTCGATGCCGTGGGTCCTCTGCACTTTGAATCCGGACACGACGCGACCTGCGTGACACGACAATGAAGATATGAACTTGGTAAAGAGTCCGCAGATATAGGAATGGTCCCCAGTATGCATTTATACAGAAAAAACGTGACACGCGTAGACACACACACACACACACACACACACACACACACACACACACACACACACACACTTTCAACGAACGGACGGCTTGAAGAACGTTCTGAAGAAA
The DNA here is from genome assembly GCF_046742065.1 of Oratosquilla oratoria. NCBI lineage: Eukaryota > Metazoa > Arthropoda > Malacostraca > Stomatopoda > Squillidae > Oratosquilla > Oratosquilla oratoria. The sequence goes on from NC_134809.1 coordinate 6,902,344, forward strand.
AGTGCAGATTGTGGATCCCAACGCAAAGAGAAGTGCCTTTTTGTATTTACAGGGTGGGGGGAAATTGCTCGTGGGGTAGTGGGAAAGTAAGGAAAGAGGAGAAGGGGAGGGATTGCTGGGAAAATGGAAGGTAATGAGGAAGTAGAGGACTTGGTCCAAACAGACCGCCGTAAAGTAAACAAACGACCACAAGACGAGCTGGAGGACGACGGAATGTCTAATAAGAATGTAAAGATTAGAAGTATAGATAGGAACAATACAGTAGAAAGTGATGAGAATATTTTCAAGGGATTTAAAGAGAGTGGGGGGGACACAAACCCCCCCCGACTGACAAGACTAGAGAAGAAGGTTGATAAGGTGATCGAGGACTTGGAGAGTAGGTTAGGTCATATGAACACCATTTTACAAAGGGTTAAAGATTGGAAGAACTGGAAAAGGCGAATAAAAACTTAACTGATGAAATAGAAGACCTAAAAAGACAGTTAAGAGAGGTAAAGGTGGAGAATGAGGAATTGAAGAAGAATAGTAAAGAAAACAGAGAAACGATAGCTAAAGAAAGTAAAAATTGGAAGAAAACCCAAGAAGGAAATAAGGTTTCATTCACTGACATAGTCAAACAGCAATTGAAAGAACATACTGAAGACTCAGTTATTAAAGTGATGAGACAAAAGGAGAATATAGTAAGGGATTTAGCAGACAAGAAGAAATGTATAATTATATTAGGAATGGAAGAGAAACACAACACAGATAGAACCACAAGAATCAAAGAGGAAAATGAAAAAGTAAGCCAATTACTAGAATCAGTTCAGGAAGATGAACCAGAAATTATGAAACAAATCGAAGAGAAATTTAGACTCGGAAAGTATAGCACAGACAAGACCAGACCAATTAAGATTAAATTCAAGTCACAAACAACGGCAGAGAATATCTTATCCAAAACAGGGAAACTAGCAACAAGTGAACAATACAAAAAGATATGGATAAAAAGAGAAATGAATAAAGAGGAAAGAGAGGAAGAAAAGCAGAAAAGACTGGAAGCTAAGGCAAAAAACGAGAACAGAACGGAGTCAGAGAAAGAGAGATTCTATTGGAGAGTAGTGAACATGAAACTAAGGAAGTTCGACATACAAAAGAAAAACATAAGGGAAACAGAGAACACAATGGAAGTGGCAGAAAACTAAGAGTGTCTTACACAAATATAGATGGATTAATAACAGGATTGAATGAGCTGAATGATTATTTGAAAGAAAAAGAACCGGACATAATGGGAATTGTAGAAACAAAATTAAAAGGCCCACTACCACCCAACAGTGTAGGACATGATGCATACAATTATTGGATTAGAAACAGAGAGAAAAAGCAAGGGGGTGGAGTTATGTTCCTGACTAAGAAGGATATAAACGTGAAAGGTGTCATATATGGAAAGAATACAGTAGAGATGATTATGATAGAAGTGGAAGACAGAGATAAGAAGAGCAGAAAATTTGTGATCAATTATGTGCCTCCGAAAACAGCCTCATGGGAGGAGAGTGAATATAAAAGTATGTTAGAGGACACAAAGATAGCATTAACTAAAATAATGGAAGACGGAGGAAGAATAGTTATGATGGGCGACTTTAATTGCAAAGAAATCTGCTGGGAAGAAATGACAGTAAAGAGTGGTGATGACTCATGGGGAAATGCTCTACTTGAGATGATTACTGACCATTCAATGACACAATGGATACAAGAGAACACTAGGTATAGAAATGAAGAAGAACCATCGAGGCTAGACTTAATAATTACATCTGAACCTAGAATAGTGGACAAGATTGAATATAAAACACCAATAGGTAAAAGTGACCACATATTGATTGAACTGGAACTTAATGAAGAAAAATATATGAAAAGAAATGAACAATATAGAAAAGGAAGAATGATGTATGAAAAAACAAACTTTGATCAAATAAGAGAATTCTTCCAACAAGAAAACTGGGAAGAAATATACAAAGAAGAAACATCAGTGGAAGAGAAATGGAATATTTTGACAAAAATTTACAAAAAAGGAGTGGAAAAGTATGTCCCAAGACAAAAACAAGAAAAAGAATATGTAAAATGCTGGTACAACAAAAGTTGTAGGGAGTTAAAAGACAAAAGAGACAAAGCCTGGAACAGATGGAAAAAAGACAGAAGACCTGAAAAATGGAAAATATATACTGGTTATAGAAATGAATATGTACAAAAGTGCAGAGAGGAAAAAAGAAAATATGAAAAAGATGTTATAGAAAAGTGTAAAGATCAACCAAAACTATTCTACAGATTTGTAAACAATAAACTGAAAAACAAACAAGATTTGGAGAAATTAAGACAAGGAGGAGTTGAATACACTGAGGAAATGGAAATGGCAGAAATTATGAACAAACATTTTAAATCAGTGTTTACAAGGGAAAATATACAACCTGAAGAGATTGAGTGGAAAGAAAAAGTCCCCCCTATGGAAGAAATAGAAGTAACAAAGAATGAAATATTGACACACTTGGGTAATTTTGATGTCAGAAAATCGCATGGGCCAGATGAAATAGCAAACTGGATTCTGAAAGAATGCAGGAATGAACTGGCAGACAAAATACATAGCATAATAAGCAGTTCCTTAAAAGAAGGAAAAGTTCCAGAAGATTGGAAAAAAGCAAATATAGTACCTATATATAAAGGAGGAAATAAAGAAGAACCTACCAACTATAGACCAGTCTCTCTAACAAGTACAATAGCAAAAATTTGTGAAAGAATTATCAAAAGTAGATGGGTAAAATACTTGGAAAAAAACAACGTACTAAATCCAAGGCAATTTGGATTCAGACAAGGACGATCATGCGTCACCAATTTAATATGTTTCTATTCAAGGCTAATAGATATAATACAAGAAAGAGATGGATGGGCTGATTGTGCATTTCTAGACCTAAAAAAAGCTTTTGACAAAGTACCACATAAGAAGTTGCTTAAGAAATTAGAATATGAAGGAGGAATACAAGGTAAATTGCTAAATTGGATGGAAGACTTTTTGCAAGAAAGAAAAATGAGAGTAGTGATAAGAGATCAGCACTCAAAATGGAATGAAGTAATAAGCGGTGTCCCGCAGGGAACAGTTCTGGCCCCAATAATGTTTGCTATATATATTAATGATATGGATGAAGGAATTGAAAGCTATATGAGCTTCTTTGCAGATGATGCAAAACTACTGAAAAGAGTGAAAACTGAAGAAGATTGTGAATCACTACAGAGAGATCTAAATAAAGTACAAGAATGGAGTAGGAAGTGGGAGATGGAGTTCAATACAAAAAAGTGTAGTATAATGGAATTTGGAAAAAAGCAAAAACAGAATAACAGGATCATATAATTTGGGAGAAGAAGGAATAAAAAAAGTAGAAAATGAGAAGGACCTGGGAGTCATTGTTATGAATAATATGTCACCTGAGAAACATATAAATAAGATTTTTGGAGAAACTTATAATTTAATAAGAACAATCAAAGTGGCATTTACATACCTGGATGAAGAAATGGTGAGGAAAATCCTAATCACCCTGATAAGACCAAGATTGGAATATGCAGCAACGATATGGTCACCAAGTACAAAAAAATGTATAAAAAAACTTGAAAGAATACAAAGAGCAATCACAAAACTGGCACCAACACTCTCAAAACTATCATATGAAGAGAGACTACAAAAACTTAAACTACAGACACTAGAGCAAAGAAGAGAGAGAGGAGATTTGATAGCTATTTACAGAATCATGAAAGGCATAGAAATTACTGATAGAGAGAATCTGATAAAATGGGATGACAGAAATACAAGAGGACACGGAAAGAAAATAAAAAAAAGACAGCTATAGAAGAGATTTGAAAAAGAACAGCTTTCCTCACAGAGTAATAGACAGTTGGAACAAGTTAGATGAGAAAGTGGTGTGTGCAAAAACAATACATGAATTTAAAAATAGTTTAGATAAAATGAGATATGAAGACGGGACCCCACGAGCATAGCTCCCCTTCCCGTAAAATACAACTAGGTAAATACAACTAGGTAAATACACACACACACACACACACACACACACACACACACACACACACACACACACACACACACACACACACACACACACACACAAACTCAAAAAGGACAGTTACAGAAGAGATCTGAAAAAAGAAATGCTGTTTTCCACACACATTGGTGGATGTTTGGAACAAATTGGACGAAACAATAGTGTGTGCAAACAGGATACAAGAATTTAAGAACAAACTAGATGTTGCGAGATACAAAGACAGGTTACCACGAGCATAGCTCCCTTGCTCGTATAGTAAAACCAGGTTGATACACATACACACACACACACTTACACGTAAATACAGGTGCATAAACACATGCTGGAAACACACACGCACACACACACACACACACACACACACACACACACACACACACACACACACACACACACACACACACACACACACACACACACACACACACACACACACACACAAAAAGATAATAGAAATACAAGAGGACACGGAAAGAAAATCAAGAAAGACAGCTACAGAAGAGATGTGAAAAAGAACAGCTTTCCTCACAGAGTAATAGACAGTTGGAACAAGTTAGATGAGAGAGTGGTGTGTGCAAAAACAATACATGAATTTAAAAATAGTTTAGATAAAATGAGATATGAAGACGGGACACCACGAGCATAGCTCCCCTTCCCGTAAAATACAACTAGGTAAAATACACACACATGGCATTTCCACTCCAACTTCCTCTGGTTCTTGTTTAATCATGCTCATTCCACATCAAAGAGTTCCGACTGTGTTCCGCTTACATCAATCAATACAGCCAGTCGATATGCTGGTGATAACACTGACCCCATCTCCCGGCCATGAAAAGAACCTACACACTGGCTTTCGATGTGTTGTATGAGTTAAGTATATATTCTGGCTGTCGCCAGGTGATTTTATTCAACTGAAGATGAGCTCCTCCGCAGCGAAAATATGAAGACAGGAAAGTGATCCAGGTAAACGTACGAGTTGGCGTCGGGGAATGGTTAGGACAAGTATCAGAACATTTTTCTTTTGAACGTCCAGCATAATACAATAGTAGCATCATTGGCAGGTGGTAACCAGTCACGCAAGGAATAGTTCGTGTCCCAGTGGAAGAGCTAGTTACTCAAACTGTCGAAACTTCAGACATCAGATCATTACACCCACCGCTACTAGCGCGGTTGTCATCCCTTTAAACTCCGATGACAAGATGTCTTGTCATTTGGTCAAACAAAAAAAACAAAAAATCATAAAACACCAAAAATGTTTGATTAAACACCAGAAAAATATGACGTCAATCCTCGCGCGGTCAAGCCGCATCAGATGATATTCAGATGTACGGGCCGGCGCGAGGCCTACCATATCCGGTTTTTCGTATCTACACCACAAGCGGCTGACATGAGTTGAATGGGTTAATACTCAAGTGTCCTGGGATTGGCAAGAGAACACTCAGAGGACTGAGAACCCTTATCCACTTCGAGGAGACTTTCTTCTGCGTCTGTGACTTACCTAGGGCGTGTGTGTGGGTCCTGAAGGCGAAGGGGTGGATGACTTTGTCTTCGTTGAGCTCGCAGGCCGTTTCCAGGTATTCGACGCTCTGTGGGTTGATCCGCCCGCCCGTACCCATCAGGAGCACTCCCGCGCTCTTCGGCTGTCTGTCGAGTAGGAGAAGGAGCGTACGGATGAGAAAAATATTCAAGGTTAGATTTTTTTTTTTTTTTTGGTACGGTTAGAGTCTCTAAATCAAGATTAAGGCCGATGGAAAACACACACACACACACATACACCCAGCGTTAATCACAACAAAACTTTTCAACTGAAATGGTTAATCGAAATATTTTTAAACCTTTCAAGATCCACGGGTTCCTTTAAACTGAATTAAGTTTTGTGCTGTTTGCCAGAATAAAGTATTTAAAGTTCATCACAGAAAAAATATGGCAACTTGGGGGAGGGACGAAAACTGCCAAAGTTTTGTGATATACTTGTATGGTTCAACAAATTCAGAAAACATCTCAATTAGATATAGATTCTTTTTAAGACTTTAATCGTCTATTCAAACCTCTGTCGCCAGGTGATTTCATTCAGTTGAGGGTAACCTTCAAGGCGAGAGGTCGAACGTAAAATAACAAAATAACCTCGGGATCTTTTGATGGGTATCAATGACGACATTCACTAGCACATGACGTCATGTCGTTTACAGTATCCAGGATTATACTTTCCAGTAAAAAGGAAGGGGGAGGGGGAGGGGATGGATGGTTATGTGCAAACTGGCATGATAAGTGAAAAGGACAAATGGAAAAAGGAAACTCACTTTTTCTCGGTGTAGTACAGGAAAACGCCGGAATCGTCTTTGCTGCCATCTGTCGGAGCAAGAACGAAATTGTAGTGGCAGCAGTAGAAGTATAATTAGTACGTGTATATGTATACGTATATATATATATATATATATATATTTATATATGTTCATATATATATATATATATATTTATATATATATATATTTATACATATATATATATATACATATATGTGTGTGTGTGTGTGTGTGTGTGTGTGTATGTATCATATATGTATGTGAGCATGTATACTCGTATATGAATCATATGTATGCATGCATATATATGTATGTATGTATGTATAAACGTATATATGTATGTATGTATATGTACAGTATGTATGTAAGTATGTATCACACGTATGTGTGTATGTATGTATGTGTTTATGTATGTAAACATACCTGTGTGCGCGAAAAGAAGATTGAAAAGATACAGTCATGTGTGGGCAATTGACCTCGAGTCATTATATATAAACACTCCAATCAATAGACCCATTTCCGAATAGGTTTCTAATCCACTTTTCTCCTCTTCCTCCTCTTTGACCTCTTCCTGTT
>NC_134809.1:6914298-6919298 GCF_046742065.1 Oratosquilla oratoria
TCGTCCACAACCTCAGCGTGAGGTTTGAAACCACAGATTTATGCAGTTCTGTTTGTCGTCTTGACGATGCAGACGGCATTGATTTATGAGATGCTGCTAGCGACTGCGCGTCTTTCTTCTTCTTCTTCTTCCTCTTCTTTCGTCTTCTTCTTTCTCTTCTCTTCTTCTTTCTCTTCTCTTTTTCCTCCTCCTCCTCCTCTTCCTCCTCCTTTTCCTCCTCCTCCTCCTCTTCCTCCTCCTTTTCCTCCTCCTCCTCTTCTTCTTCTTTCTTTTTCTTCTTTATCTTTCTCTTTTTTCTTCTTCTATTTCATCTGGTTTTCTTCTTCCTTTCTTTCTCTTCTTGTTTTTCTTATTTTTTCTTCGTCTTTTTTTCTTCTTCTTCTTCCTCTTCTTCTTTTTATTCTTCTTCTTCTTCCCCACCATCATCTTCTTCCTCTTCTTTTTTCTTAACTTTCCTTTTCCCTTTTTCTTCTTCTTCCTCTTTCCTTTCCCCCTTTTTCTTCTTCTTCTTCTTCTTCTTCTTCTTCTTCTTCTTCTTCTTTTTTATCTTTTCCTCTTTCATCTGGTTTTCTTCTTTCATCGTCTTCCTCTTCTTCTTCTTCTTCCCCATCTTCTTCTTTTTTCTTCTTTCTTTACAAAGGATTACAAAGGCAAAGCATGCCGACAGGAGACCTTTTGATCCATATCTAGGTCGGATGCAAAAAAATAAAAAAAATAAAAAAAATAAAAAAAAAAATAAATCATAATAATAAATTAAAACTATAACAATGTAAATAACAATTAAAATACATAAATAAATGCATTGGTATAGTTGAATAACAAACAAACAGGTAAATAGTAAATGATAATAAATTGACATATAACTAATAATAAATGAAAATCAGACAGACAAATTATAACAAAACAAAAACAAATAATATAACATAAATTCTTCTTTTTCTCCTATTTTATGTTTTTCTTCTTTCTTCTTCCTCTTCTTCTTCTACTTCTTCTTCGTGTTGGCAAACTGAAGGCACGGAGAAGGACGACAGGCAAACCATAATAACAACATTAATAATAATACATGCCTTTATGGAATGCTGTTCAGAGATGCTCTCATACTTACTTATGTAATACTCCTGTGTAGGGTCAATACGGATGGGCGTGCAGAAGTAGGTCTCAGCCTGTAATAAAGAAGGAAAGGTGTCATCAGAGACAGTGACAGAGACAGACAGGCAGACTGACAGAAAGCCAAGGAGACTGTCAAATAAGCTTCCCTCGTCGTCTGGAGAATAGGTCGAGGTTTTGTGCGTGCGTACATATGAGTGTGTGTACGTGTTTGTGCGTGCGTGTGTGCGTGTGCTCGTGCGTGTGTGTGCATGCGCGCGTGTGTGTGTGTGTGTGTGTGTGTGCATGTGTGTGTGGGTGCCTGTGTGCATACGTGTATCTTTATATTTGCATTTTATTCAGGTCATGAGACCCGTGCAGTCTTCTCACACTTAGACAGGACATTCTAATGTCGAAAGAGCCCTTACCACTCAAATATCACATGACCAAGCACTTTCCTAAGCATGAACTGACGTAACATTAAGTGTCGTAGGCCTGTAGAGTTGGACGCTGCTATCTATATAATTTAATCATCAAAAACCCAAGAATACCTCACGGTCTTTGTAATACGAATGCACAAATGAGATTAGTTTTGTACATCTGGCTTTGATGGGCTTTGTTAACTCTCCTAACATGTAGTCCAACACGGATACAAGCGTTCGTGTGTGTGAGTGCGTGTGCGTGTGTTTGCGTGTGCGTATGGTTACGTTTGTGCGCACTTGAGTGCGTATGCGTGTGTGTGCACGTGCATATGCGTATGCATGTGAATATACATACGTGTGTGTGTGTGTGCGTATGTGTGTGCACGCGCGTGCAAGCTTGTGTATGTGTACCTGCATATATAGACCCTTGCTCGCATGTGTGTGTATGTGTGTGTGTGTGTGATTCACCATGGTCTTGGATCACGTGTTGGACTCTTGATCGACATCTACTACCCTCCCGGATGAGAGCTCAGAGCTCATGTATGACCGATCTATGGGTAATGCTGTGACCTTCTACGCACACACACACCCAACTCCCCGCCCACGAGAATTGGAGTAACACCCCGCAGCGCAGCGATACTGAAATTACTTTCAGCTCTGGGCAGGATTTGAACCCGGACCGCTGTAGTAGCGGTTGCGAACGCTACCACTGCGCCGTAGAGTCGTGTGCGTGTGTGTGTGTGTGTGTGTGTGTGTGTGTGTGTGTGTGTGTGTGTGCGTGTGTGTATGTGTGTGTGTGTGTTTGTGTAAATGTGTTGGGATGCGAACAGAAAATTATCAGAACTTGTAAAATTAATGACAAAATGAGCGCAACCCTTGTCCCACTCCCTCACCACTGCCTGCGCCTACTCTGTCAGTTTCCACAATTTTTTTTTACCGATTTTGTGTGAGGCAACCTTAGACCTTTGTATTCCGCATCGTCATCTCTTGTCCAAAAGATATAACCTTCAACAGAAGAAGATCGTGTATGGCAATGAATCAATAGAAATAGGTAAATAAATAAATAAAGAACATAAACCAATAAAATAAGATAGGTAGGTTGATAGATAAAAATAAATAAATTAATAAATAAGTGAATGATATAAAGCGCCTACATTATTGAACGTCCAGTTAAGAACCTTATGACAGCTGTTGCCAATAGATTTCAGTCAACTGGTAGAAAGCTCCCCCCCTAAGTGGTTCTCAACCATTTTTTCTCCTTGTTTTCTTGTCCTCACTGTCCTTTTCACGAATGTTCAACATTCGTGTGTCTTCCTTTTATTTTTCTCCCAAATCCCACACCGCCAAAAAGGTTAAAATAATTATAATAATGAAATAATAAGAAAATGTCAATGAAGTTTTGTTTTAATACAAAGTTGACAATCATAATTATCTTATATGTCTTCGGCCAGGACAGAGTGATGAAAGGCTTTTTGTAATATTTAGATATCTTGCATTATATAGAAATGTATGATTTGTAACAACAGGCCATTATTGTATTGTATTCTTGTGTAGGAAAAATTAATCAGACACGCACTCAGAAGTACGGGTCCCAGAGATAAGAAAGGTGTGAAGGAACAAGTCATATCACAAATGTTGACGTTTTCAGCATGTCATTCAGGAAAATCAATGATGACATACGAATACGGAATACACAGAACTCAGAATGTCAAAATTAAATGTTAGAATTGAATTAATTTTAAAGTACACCAAATGTTTGATAAACTTATAAGAAATGAAATATAGATCATGTTATGATAAAGTCATTAGTGATAAAGTAGAAGGTACAAAGGAAGTAGAAAGATGAGAACATACAGAAATGGGTAACTCAATGAGTCTACTTAATCATAGGTCAGACAGGAGATAGATTAGAGATAGAGATGTGTACAGGGTTTGTGAGCTAATGTATGACTAAATTATATTTCTACAGGAACGTGTCTGAGTGTGGTTTAAATTTGTCTACATTGTATCTACTCCGAAGTGTCTGAAAAACTTGTTATGTTGGAAATATACAGAAAAAGGAACACGATATTCTATTCGGCACGCTACCTTTCCAGCATAAATGGTGGCACGGTGTTAGAATTCTATGAAGTGAGTGTGTGACTTAAAACGTTCTACAACCTGTGAAGTGCGTAACAGCATCAGTGCTATTTCTCTGTACGAGAGAACAGTGTTCCCAAACCAAATTTTCAACACATTTCTTACGTTACAACTCTGTTCTACGTCTTCGTCTCAGACGTATATACTCGTCTTAGTTCCCGCCTGGCTATAAGATTCGCACGTCAACGAAGGAAATCATCTCTGACTTCTTTGTGTTGGAACACGACAGTTCCAAATCGTTTTAGACCTCTCGCCAGAAACGTTTAAGCCCTATTTCAACGATATTTACAAGTACCCTGCCCCTATATACTTGTCATGGCCTCTATGGGGGCCCCGTGGCCCCTAAGTTGAGATCCACTTAGTTAATACCTCAAAAAAAAAAAAAAAAAAAAAGGATGGTGGGGTAAACGCCAGAAACTGTTGGAGTTTTATTGCTAACGATTCGTCCTAAAGGGATTTCCTATGAGGAAGTCCTTTTAGAACGAATCCTTAGTAATAAAACTCCAATGGTTTTTTGGCGTCTACCTCACCACCCTTCCACTCATTCTGTCTTACGTACTTATTCTCACAACGGATATATATATAGATTTATATATATTTATATATATATATATATATATATATACATATATATATATATATATATGTATATATATATATGTATATATATGTATATATATACATATATATATATATATATATACATATATACATATATATACATATGTATATATATATATATATTCTGTATATATATATATATATATATATATATATCTTTTTTGTTGTTGTTGAGTAGGTGATATATTTTTCTATGTAGTATTTAGCTTACAGTTAATTATTTCTCTTGAATGAATAAAAATGTAATATGCAAAACTCAGGGTGAGTCAAAAAGTTTACTCATGCCTGTACATAGGCTGAAAGCAGAGGTGTTACTACGAAGTTGAAAAAATGGGATTAAAAATGGTATTAAAAAACAAATCCCACAATGAGATCAAATGAACACATGCCTTCTACCCCAAAGAATTTTCAAATAATCTGGTTTGTCTCTGGAAGATGAAAGAGCTTGAAGAAGAGCGACCAAGAGGTACTGGTAGGAGTCCGCCATGACACTTGTGAAAAGAATTTGAATAAACGAGATCTTTGGTGTGTAGCTACCTGCGTGAGAGGCCACGTGACAGGCCAGTCGCCCAAACGTGTGAGCAATGACGTAATGTCGTTGGTAATCCCTTTCGCCGAGGTGTTGCATTTTATTGATATATTTTTTCTTATTTATTCATCTATCTACTTATTTATTTGTGTGTTGATTAAGCTATTTATATATTCATTTACATATTTTTGTATTTATCTACT
>NC_134809.1:6924298-6931798 GCF_046742065.1 Oratosquilla oratoria
GTTCCCAACCTTTGACAATATCGTCTCCTTGTTTTTGTTAGATATTTGTGTATATTCGGGATGGTATTACACGAGACTATTAGTTGCCTTCTTTGGTCTGTCTATATACAGGATATATATATATATATATATATATATATATATATATATATATATATATATATATATATATATAGTATTGGCGTATGTTTATAGGTATGTACGTATTTGTATATATGTGAAAAACCATATATGAAAGAATGTAAGAATATATAAATTATATCTTGGTTTGTATATGTATTTGTGTGTGTATGTATGTACGAGTGTGCATGTATATAAGTATGCATGTAGATATGTATGCATGTATGTATGTATGTATGTGCGTATATATGTATGTATGTATATACAGTATGTATGTATATACGTATATATGTATGTATGTATATATGTATGTATGTATTTATGTATGTATGTGCGTATGTATGTATGTATGTATATATGTATGTATATATGTATGTACATGTATGTGCGTACGTATGTATATATATATACTTATTGGCACATACGCGTTGATGAAAGTGCGTACATCTGACTACTTTCCCCTTTCACTTGCTAGAAAAAGGAGGAAAACTTTTGTTGCCCCGAGGAGAGGCGTCACTGATTGGTTGGATCGGTTTGGGTCGGTTGAAAGACGACCCGAAGACGTCCAGATCAGGTTTGGCCAGAAACCCCGAAAAAAAAAGGTCCGCGAAAGTGAAAGGAAGATTTTTCTTCTTCTCATTTTTAACCTTTATCGAATGTGAAAGGATGCAAAGTGAGGAACTTCCTAGAGGAGATAGTTCTAGAATTCGGTGTCATGTCAGATGCTTTGAGGGGGCAAAGATGAGAGGTAGAGAGAGAAAAAGAGGGAGAGATAGGGAGGAAGGAACAACAACAACGAATTCTGGGAGCCCAAACAACATTACATCATGCGATAGGTTATTATGTATATTTTATACGGTATGATGATGATGATAATAATAATAATAATGATAATAATAATGATAATGATAACAATAATAATAAATAATAATAACAACAACAATAATAAATAATAATAATAATAAATAATAATAATAATAATAGTAATAATGATAATGATAAATAATAATAATAATAATAATAATAATAATAATAATAATAATAAATAATAATAATAATAAATAATAATAGTAATAATAATAATAATAATAATAATAATAATAATGATAATAAATAATAATAATAATAATAATGATAATAATAATGATAATAATAATAATGAAAAATAATGATAATAATAATAATGATAATAGTAATATTAATAGATAATAATAATAATAATAATAATAGATAATAATAATAATGATATTAATGATAATAATAACAATGATAATAATAATGATACATACATATACCAAGGCTTTTTCCCCCTTACAAGGGGGGTAGCCAAAAAGAAAAAGGCATAAAATCATTCCCACCCATTCCATCCCTGAATACACTCCACACCCCTCCACCCTCCCTCTTATCTTAGCACCTTGTCCACTGCCCTGGGTCAGAAGCAGTGTCGCAAGACACAGCACATCCACAGCAAGGCCGCTTCATTAGATAATGATATTGATAATGATAATAATAATAATAATAATGATAATAATAATAATAATAATGATAATAATAAATAATAATAATAGTAATAATAATGATAATAATAATGATAATAATAATAATAATGACGATAGTAATGATAATAATTACAATGATAATGATAATAATAACAATAATGATAACAATAATAATAATAATAGATAATAATAATAATAATAATAATAATAGATAATAATGATATTGATAACAATATCAATAGTATTAATAATAACAATAATGGTAATGATAATAATAATAATGATACTGATAATAATGATGATAATAATGATAATAACAATAACAACAACAATAATAATAATAATAATAATAATACAGATGATAATGACAATACTGGTAATATTAATAACAATACTGATAATGGTAGTAATAATGATGATAACAATACTGATAATAATGATAACGATGATAATAATACTGATAAAAATACTACTACTAATGAAATGAATTCATAATATGAATAAATAAATAGATAAATAGACAAATAGTGATCACCTGTAACGTTCTCCGGCCCACCCTCAAATCTCTCCTGTACATCTCTGTGACCCATAAGTACAAAAGCCCTGGTAATCGGCGATGAAGCAATGAAATACACTTATCCTTGTCTTTCACCCCCGTCCCCTTATAGTGATTAGGGATGGGGGGTTAGGATCATGATGGAAATGTTATATTCTTTAACTAACATTCTTTTTTTTTTATCTATTCAAGAAAATTACTTAAGCTAAATATTACATAGAATATATATATATATATATATATATATATATATATATATTATATATATACATATATATATATATACATACACACATATACACACACACACACACACGCATTATATATATATATATATATATATATATATATATATATATATTTATATATATGTATATATATTTATATATATATGTATATATATACATATATATATACATATACATATATACATAAATATATATATATGTATATATGTATATATATATATATATGTACTGTGTGTATATATATATATATATATGTATATATATATATATATGCAAGTTTCGTTGAATGTGATGGATTGTTTAGTATTAATCAACAATCTATCACATTCAACGAAACTTGCATAAGAGAGAACCTCCTGCCCATGTATACTCTAGATATATATATATATATATATATATATATATAAACATATATATATATATATATATATATATATATATCGTATACTTAGGGCGCAGGTTCCCCTTGATACACACTGAGTTAAACACCACAGCATTGTCACAATTATTTATCTTCTTCCTAATATTTTCAATTCTCTTCACTATAGTTCTGACTTTGGGAGGGTGATCGAAAACCAACTGTCCAAAGTTATACATTTTAATGACAAATTCAACGTTTCGACTTCAAGGAGTCATTTTCAAAATAATTACATTTATCTCAACACAATTACACATAACTCAGAAACACTACATTTTTACGGACTGAACAGGGCGACGTCTTTCCATATACATGAAAAGGCTTACATTGGTGTGTGGCTTGATGACCTGACCCTAGCAGATCGCCTCAGGGGAGGGGGAGAGGGAGGGGGAGGAGTAGGGGGGGTCGGGGCAGTAGGCGATGCGAGAGGGGTGGACATAATCCCACCATTGGTGGGATTATTTCGCACATGTCTTGATGAGCTATTGAACAAGGGAATGATTACGGCCATTCTCTTGTTCAATAGCTCATCAAGACATGTGCGAAATAATCCCACCAATGGTGGGATTATGTCCACCCCTCTCGCATCGCCTACTGCCCCGACACCCCCTACTCCTCCCCCTCCCTCTTCCCCTCCCTCTCCCCCTCCCTCTCCCCCTCCCCTGAGGCGATCTGCTAGGGTCAGGTCATCAAGCCACACACCACTGTAAGTCTTTTCATGTATATGGAAAAACGTCGCCCTGTTCAGTCCGTAAAAATGTAGTTGTTCTGTGTTCTGTGTAATTGTGTTGTGATAAATGTAATTATTTTGAAAATGACTCCTTGAAGTCGAAACGTCGAATTTGTTATTAAAATTTATAACTTTGGACAGTTGGTTTTCGATCACCCTTCCAAAGTCAAAACTAAAGTGAAGAGAATTGAAAATATTAGGAAGAAGATAAAGAATTGTGACAATGCGTGTTTAACTCAGTATATATATATATATATATATATATATATATATATATATATATATATATATATATATATATGAGGAAGCTGAGTAACCACAGGGAGGAAGGTCGATGTCCCAGAAGTTTGTCGAACCCACTTTTGTATGTGTGTGTGTGTGTATTCACCACGGATCTGCTGGAGCCTCTTGTCGAGACAGTGTGTGTGTGTGTGTGTGTGTGTGTGTGTGTATCTGTGTATGTGTGCAACATTACGTATTGTATTAGCGCAGTTGCACTCTGGAAATTCGCCTTTATTGCAAAACAAACAACAATGCATCAAGTGAAGTCCCTTGGTAATAAAGGCCATATATGCAGTATTCTTCTTTGTTTATCCTTTGTTTTGCTCAGTTATAGTTTTAAAAATAACAGAATGACTTGACATAACATGTATATCCTAGCAACATTAATACATTATCATAATACCACATATTCTTTATTACTTGTTGAGTGGGTTAGGGAGCCATTACTTGCGGCGAAGGTCGAGGGGATGGCGGTTCGAATCTTGCCACCGGCGAAGTTGAACCAAGGGCATGGTTCATTCAATTCCACGCTACAAAGTCCTCTGTGAGGGGCACCGTCCTAGCCTTCCGATAGGGGGGAGTTTGTGACGTTAAACCATATATAATTATTATTGATTATTATTATTATCATTATTATATTATTATTATTAATTATTATTGTTATTACTATTATTATTATTATTATTATTATTATTATTATTATTATTATTACTCTAATTGTTATTTTATTTTCTATCATTGTAATTCTTTTAGAAAATATTCATCACATAAATAATGCATCTTCAGCTTAATCTGCATTTACGCAAAAATTCATAAACCATTAACCCTTTCTCAGAAGAAGGGAATTTCCTTCGACTGAATGAAATCATCTGGCGAGAACAATGAACAGGTTAATGTGGGTCTCGTGATCTCCTTTCATGTGAATGGGGTCATCGCCGGTGCGGGAAAGTAGGAAAAATGTCCAAAGGACCCGGAGCGACTACGCACAACCCATCAGTTATGAAGCGCTGTTGAGGTCTTTCACTACAACTCAGCGGTGTCGAACTCGTGGCTTTTACAACTAAACTGTTAAGACGAACATAACATTAACTCTTAATTGCATGGCAATTATTCTATTTTATGATATAATTGATAACAAAATAGATTGTAAACTTCAGTGTTGCCAAAATGTAGTTACCAACTCTTTGGTGGGTCTTTAGACCATAACTAAGTGGATAATTGTTCCCCAAAAGAATTTTAGGTTGGCATCCTTTGTCGTGCTAAACATGACAATACATCTTGTTACTATTGCAATGATCCAATTTTAATCATAAAAAAGAAGAATATTGAAGTACACTGCTCAATTCAAAAGCAATATATCAAGGCTTATGAACTTTAATTCCCATGCCGTTCTGACAGAACTTTCTCAAAACCAGTTGAAAGTTCATACCTCGATTTGAACTTCCTTTGCCACTATTATCCAACTTGTTCAATTGAACAGATTACACTAGACAACGGGAACGGTAGTCTGTGTTCCTGAGGTCGTCAGATCATGTGGTTACCCTCAGGCAGAGGTCATGGCTTCCCGCTGAAGGAAGGGAAAGACCTCGAGGTATGAGGAAGCTGAGTAACCACAGGGAGAAAGGTCGATGTCCCAGAAGTTTGTCGAACCCACTTTTGTATGTGTGTGTGTGTGTGTGTGTGTGTGTGTGTGTGTGTGTGTGTGTGTGTGTGTGTGTGTGTGTGTATCTGTGTGTGTGTGTGCGTGTATTTACCTAGTTGTATTTAGTTATTTACTTAGTTGTATCTTACGGGAAGGGGAGCTACGCTCGTTGTGTCCTGTCGCTGTATCTAGCCATAACTAATTTGCTCTTAAATTCTTGTATTGTTTTTGCACGTACTATTGTTTCGTCTAGTATGTTCCATACATCCACCACTCTGTAGGGAAAGCTGTTTTTTCATGTCTCTTCTATAACTGTCTTTTTTCTTTTCTTTTCATGTCCTCTTGTGTTTTTTCTTATCTCAATTTAGTAAGTCGTCTCTATCAAGGACTTCTACACCTTTCATAAGTCTGTATGTGTGTGCATGTGTGTGCGTGTGTGTGTGTGTGTGTGTGTGTGTGTGTGTGTGTGTGTGTGTGTGTGTGTGATCATTTTCTGGAACGTTTTGATAATTTGAGTTTCGGAGTGCAACGACACGAGCTGTGACGTCATAACGCTTTACTCGAAAGCAACGAGCCAGACAGTCGAATGGCAAAGTCTTTGTTGGAAAGGTGCTATTACTGATTAATAGATATATCCTTACCAAGTGTCAATGGCACATTATTTGATATTTGGAATAAAGAAGAGTGGAGTGTGAGAGGTGAGAGGTGTTTATGATGATTAGAAAATCGACAAGGAATCTCGAGGAAATCGACATTCCTTTTAGGAGAGGAACTTGTTTGTATAGCGCGTCGTTTAGTTTAATTTGTTTGTAGCAGCAGCACGGGAAATTCGCCCTTGGATGCTAGAACCATGAATCAGTCACAGTGAGACGGAATTCTAAAGTTATGTGTTAGTAAAAAGTTTAATCTATTGATTCTCAACGCGTGGGTACTATGTTGTTGACAAAATCCTGATTCACCTTCAGTTTTCGTTAAATTCTCTGTAAATAGCAATATGTGTGAATGAAGAGTTGTTATTTTTGTTGAGTAAAAACATACGCCCTCATAATACATAAAACCCAACTTCTACCTTGACCTAACTAAAGCAAAAATAATCTAGGCTGACTTAACCTAACATTTTCATCTTTGTATACATGGTATGTGACAACTATTGATAGTTTTTAGTCTGGTGACAAAACATTTCTTTGCGAAGAAATAGGTACACACACTTGCATACACAGACAAATAAACATACCTTAACATATATATATATATATATATATATATATATATATATATATATATATATATATATATATATATGCACACACAAACTTACGTATGCGCATGAACACACGCACACGCGCACACAATAACACACACACACATACACACGGCGCGCGCAACGAGTTGTGTGTGTGTCTGTAAGGTCATGGCATTACGCATAGATTGGGCCATATATGAGGACCTATCCTGGAAGTTAACAGCTGCCCATCACGAGTCCAACACATGATCCGAAACTATGCTGGTGACCACACTCACAACAGGAAACAGGTAAGAGGAAATGGGTAATGTATTGAGGATAGCGCGTACGCTTTGCTTGTGTCTGCTTCTGTATGTATGTACTGTATAATATATGAATCTATTTATATATCTTATTTATCTGTTTATTCATTTATCTGTCTATTTCTTCTTTCTTTTTTATTTGGTTGAACTTATTTTTAGTCTATCATTATTATCTTCATTGTTTTTTTTTTCTTATTGCGAGGCTAGCAGACGTCAATGTATATAACAGGTGGACTGCAAGGTTCTACAAATAATCAGAAAATGGCATTGGCAAATGTAAACATATATATCATATATTCCGACTGTGTCCACTTGTCCCTTTGAGCTGAATGAAATCTTCTGCTAACCAGAATAAAATCCTCAAATGTATCATCATATTCATACACTCATGCATACACTCACACACATGTACACTCACATACATGTAACCACGCGTGCT
Organism: Oratosquilla oratoria; assembly: GCF_046742065.1. Classification (NCBI taxonomy): domain Eukaryota; kingdom Metazoa; phylum Arthropoda; class Malacostraca; order Stomatopoda; family Squillidae; genus Oratosquilla; species Oratosquilla oratoria. The sequence goes on from NC_134809.1 coordinate 6,931,778, forward strand.
GTACAAGCTCCCACGTACAAA
>NC_134809.1:6934298-6946798 GCF_046742065.1 Oratosquilla oratoria
CGGTTGTGGCAGGTCACAGACGCTGCCAGAGAATCGGGGATAAGTGCGGGATTCGAACCCACAACTAAGCGAATGCGAGACCAGCACGCTTACGATGAGGCCACCAGCAGCATACAATTTTAATGTTGATAATCATCTTAACCATTCTCATATACCGTTTCTCTTTGGTTGAATAAAAGGTTATAACGTCGAAATGATGGATGCAGTCTCAGACTTAGGTTAAAAAAAAAGAATAATAATAATAACCACCTGTGCCCTTCGTGCTTCGACAGTCGAGAATAGGAGGTAAAGGAACATGGATAAGGCTGACTATATTTCCTTTTTGGATGCTGACATATCGGCTGACCACATCTTCTGGGGCTCGAAATAGGTCACCATCGATCCACATCGGTCGCCACAGTCGTCTGGGAACACATTTGGTAAAGAATTTCACCTCAACAGTTTATTGATCAACGTATGGTTGTGAGGGTCAATTTAACCAGCTACAAGATTACAGGACTTGCATCTTATTATTATTTTTTTTTTACTTTATTTTGTCTTTATTTATCAACTGTATCTATTTTATTTATCATATTAACCTATATTAGTTATTCATTCTATTTGTTGTATTTGTTTGATTTACGATATTGATTTAATTTTTTTTATTTGTTCTATTTCTTATTCTATTTTGTATTATTTTGATTAATTTCATTTTTAAACCAGTGCTACCAACCCTTCCGAAATGTCCCTACCAACGTATTATCGTATGTGGAATCATCAACTATCATGGCATTCATTGATATCAGTCGATGTGTTTGTTATCAAGTTTTCCATTGATGGACTCAAACTTTGAAAAGGGCTGACCTCTAGAGTCTAGAATATAGAACCTAGGTAGTAAATATCCTTTTGAATAATATCGATTTTGAAGTCATGCAATCGACAAACGGTAGTATTCTTAGAAAAAATCTTTCCTTATATAAATCTTAATTAAATCCTTGGAAGAGGAAGATTTAGATAAGGAAAGAATCTTACTAAGAATACCACCGTAATAATCTTATGGTGGTACTCTTGAAAAAATCTTTCCTTATATAAATCTTTCCCTTCCAAGGATTTAATTAAGATTGATATAAGGAAAGATTTTTTTTAAGAAAATCACCGTTAGCCTGTTGTTCTTCATGTTCACTTTGGTTCCATATCAACTAATGAACTCTTGAGTCCTGATCGTTCTTAAGAATAAATGAATAAATAAGTAAATAAATAAATAAATAAGTAGATAAATAAAATAACATTATAAAGACAGACAAAATCAAATAAAAGTAAAAATAGAAATTATAGTGTATCATGTCCTCCGAGATGACGTTCAATTACAAGTAGAGATTGTTAAAAAAGAGAGACCTCTCACGATACTAATAATAACCCATCAATCCTCTATTCAAAACCCGTTGTCAAGTTTCCAGATCATGGAATCATTTGATTAATACACTGACCTCCATCACCTGTTGAACGAGGACTGTGCTATAATTAGCTCTTATTCTATGACCACTGAACTCATGAATAGCCGCTTAAAAAAGAAAATCTCCATTCTTTTGATGTAGTTGAGCCTCGTTGAAATACACCAACACTCCATTGAGATTTACCGTTGTTGATCAAGGCTAAACGGTTTTATTCATCTGTGAAGAACCCCCACACACTTATTATTGGATGATTATGTAATCATGCCCGTAACATATCTCCTCCTTCGGTCGAAAGGCCGTCCCACATTTAAAACCTACATTTTCAGTCAGAACAATCTATGCATAGAAGTGACACTCCCCACTCACAGTCAAAGTCATTTTTCACCTGAATAAAATCGTATGGGTTCAGGGGGTTTCCAACATAACCTTAACATCCTTGCTGGCGTAATGGTACCGTCTTGGACTGCTAATTGAGGTCCCGAGATTGGTCCTCGCCTAGAGCTTATAATGTATTTTAACACCTTAAGTCGTCACCCTCCCCTTTGTGTAAGGTGTGTGTGTGTATGTGTGTGTATGTGTGATGTCATAGCATTACATATAGATCGGGTCTTTTAACTTGTAGAACTCTCATCCGGAGGGGCACAGCTTTCGGATACGAGTCCAGCACGTGATCCAAGATCATTGTTGAGTCACCCTCAGAATAAGGGGATTATATCTCGGAAATTGTGGGGTTAATTGCATTCCGACGGATACACTTGCCCACCAGGAGCAACATAGGTTGTTTTGACAACCTGTTGTGCAACCTACTGGGCTCACCCGGTGCCTGAGATGGTATCTAGATTCTTAGGTGTTTAGGAATCATCTTAGAATGTAAGGGATACACATGTTAGTTTAACCTGTGAAGAATCAGTACAATAGTAAGAATAGTGTTATCTGCATTTTTATAATGTGTTTTCACTATAGAAAAAAGTGGCACTTAATATTTAAGATAAATTTAATCTTATTCCGCAATGTTTTAATTCCTAGGTCTTTCTAAGTAGGACTCGAGATACCTGGTATCACAGCATGGAGAACTCTGCAGAGCTAATTCGTTCTTTCTTTCCCCGAAGTCCTCAGTAGATATTTATATGACCTTCGCAGAATCCCGGTCAGGCTCCCACATTTCCTCACTTTGCTCTTGTGTCTCCCTCACTCAGAACGGTATACAGTTGTTTTAACAGAAAGATCTGTATTTCCAAGTAATATCTATTTCTGTTCTCCCTCCTCCTCCTCCTTCTTCCTCTCTTTCTGCTTCTCTTTTCTTCTCTTCCCCTCTTCCTCCTTATCTTTCTTCTCTTCCTCGCCCTCCTTATCCTCCTTATTCTCATACCAGTCCTCCTTGTCTTTCACATTCCTTGCTCATCCTCCTTCCTGATGCCGTTGGAAATACAGTTGGATGAAGTAAATAAGCTTAGAAAATCAGAAAATAGGAACTAACCAATAAAAAGTGACAGAGAAAAATCAGAGGAGAATGACACTATAACAAAATCGAATGAAAGGAATATTCCGGAAATTACTGAGAAACAAAGAAAGTGGAAGAAAAATAACGAAAAACAACATATCAGATTCAGAGATCGTGGAACATCAAAGGAAGATGAAAGGAAGACTAGAAAAAAATATGATTAACGCAGAGAGAGAAGCAAAAATACATAATATTTTTAGGATGGAAAGAGAATCACATCACATCAACAACTGGAAGAGAAAAAGAAGAATTAATCAAAGTAAGAGACGGTATAAGTAGTAATGGACAATAAGGCAGCATTTGATAAAATAGAAATATGTAAAAGGGGGGAGTAAAACAAATAATATCAAAGTTTAAACCCCATTCTATGGCAGGGCCGCAGTCAGGAATTAAATTTTGGGGGTGCTAATCATGCTTTATGGGGGCTGCCGCTGTACTGTGCGCACACACACACACACACACACACACACACACACACACACACACACACACACACACACACACACACACACACACACACACACACACACACACACACACACACACACACACACACACACACACACACACACACACACACACACACACACACACACATATATATATATATATATATATATATATAATTGATATTTGATATGCCTGTAATAATAGCTACAATTTTATATTTTATGTATATGCATAATCTATCACAAATTGACCATAAACTTAGGTTATTTTTGTCAGTTTTCCGATGTAGTATATTTGTAATACTTTTGAGTAAAAATCAATTTGGGGGGGTTAATTGGATTTGGGGGGGCCTAGACCCCCCCCCCCCCACGTGGCTACGGCCCTGCTCTATGGTGAATGAAATCATCCGTAAGACGTGGAAGTCGGTAGATGACGACATGTACAAAGAAGTCTGGCTCAGAAGAGACCTAACAGAGGAAGAACGAACAAAGAACAAAGAACAAAGAACGACAGGTAGACAAAGGAGAAGTTGAAGTTTTATTTGAAAGTTTTGGATCAGCAATCGAGGAGGAAACGTCGAAGGAAAGAAGCAGAGTAAAAGAAGGAAAGAAAAAAGAAAAAATCAAAGAATGTGAAAGTGGTACATAGCAATACAGAAAACTTGATATCAGATAAGTTGAAGATCAGGGATTATTTGGAAGAGGAAGAACCGGACGTAGCGTTTCTTGTTGAGCTGAATAGAAATATGTATATTCATGTATGCAATGGAAAATCCATTTTGTGGAGCAGAGATAGAAGTGATAAAAGGGAGGTTTGATAACAGTGAAGAAAAACAAGAAAGTGGATAATTGGGAACCAGATTAAAAAAAACATAGTTAAAACTAGTTTTCAGTTAAAGACGCAGATTAAAAAAAAACATAGTTAAAACTAGTTTTCAGTTAAAGACGAATGCTAGAAACTAGTTTTCATTCAACGAATATTTTTTTCTATTTTTAAATCTCCGCTATAACTTCATCTGATCCTTTTGCATTTAGAACCCTGTAACGGGGAGAAGAATACCATCGTTATGTTTCCTTATGTTTCGTAAAATGTGACCAAATGGGGCGAAGTAAAGGAACTAGGGGCTCCCTCATTTCGTTTTTCTTCCTCTTCTTCTTCTTCTTCTTCTTCTTCTTCTTCTTCGTCTTCTTCTTCTTCTTCTTCTTCTTGCTATTCTTTTTCTTCCTTTTTTTTTTCTTTTTCTTATTCTTTTTCTTCTTCTTTTCTTCCATGTATAGTAATGGCAAAAGTATGTTTTTATTAGGTCAACCCCATCTAACGGTCTGTGTGTATGTGTGTGTGTGTGTGTATGTGTGTGTGTGTGTGTGTGTGTGTGTGTGTGTGTGTGTGTGTGTTTACCTAATTTACCTAATTGTAGTATACAGGGAGAGTACAACGCTCCTTGGTCCCCGTTTTCTACTTTCCAATTCATCATACCTAGCCTCAAAGACTGTTTGTGTGTGTGTGTGTGTGTGTGTGTGTGTGTGTGTGTGTGTGTGTGTGTGTGTGTGTGTGTGTGTGTGTTTGTTTGTGTGTGTGTGTGTTTGCGTGCGTCTTAAACCGCTGTGGTGTGACCCTATATGATTAATACCTTTCCACCGTTATCCAGTCACGTCGCGATACATTCATCGCCTTAGCTGTCTAAACGGTGTTACGTCTTCGCACCGTTACGGCCCCAGTGGTCCATCGCGCACGCGCAGTTCTGCAAAGTCATGCACGACCAAGATTTCTTTGTGAGCTTGTACGGTTATGATAACAATAGCCGAAGGGTCGTCGCCATGGGGTCAACTGTAGAATTCCCGCAACACTGACAATTGTAGGATCTCCACCCCTAATTACACTCAAATCCACCCCACCCTGATTTAATGTATTCCTAATTACACTCAGTTGTAGAACCTCCACCCCAATTAACATAGGTTAGGTTAAGTTAGGTTAGGTTAGATTAGGTTAAGTTAGTTTATGTTTGGTGAAGGTTGGTTAGATTAGGTTAGGTTAGGTTAAGTTAGTTTAGGTTTGGTTAGGGTTGGTTAGATTTGGTTAGGTTTGGTTAAGTTAGGTTAGGTTAAGTTAGTTTAGGTTCGGTTAGATTTGGTTAAGTTTGGTTAGGTTAGGTTAAGTTAGGTTAGGTTATGTATCACGAGCCATGATAATCAACTGTAGAATGCCACCCGAGTAACACTCAATTGTACAATCTCCACCCCAAGAACGTGTGTGTGTGTGTGTGTGTATGGGGGAGGGTTCTATAATTACTCCCCGTAATGATATATATCTTGTAACACGCTACAACTAGCTAAGCTTTGTAGCTGGCTTTGTTGAGCGTCGGAGGGTCTGTAGTTGTCTATCCTCAACACGGAAATGCGCAAAACTGTCCAGGATTTGCTGAAACTTGTGGTGATGTGGGTGTTCACTGTTGTGGCTCACTTTCCGTGTTTATCTAACCTTGGGTTTTTTTGTTTTGTTTTTGCTGAGTGTTGGCCTTTTGCATACTGACATATACTGATTCGTTTTATATATGTATCTTGGTTTGTCTTGCTCATTTGAATTCAGTGAGGATTCATTAGGGATAAGAACAGGCCGTTGAAGTTAGTCGTGGTGAAATGCATGTAATGAAATCATGTAGAAAAGAAAAATTATGAAGAATTGTGATTGCCAACCATCAATTCAGCATCATCCGGGAAGTAATATATTTCTGTGTTCAAAAGAACAGATGGAAAAAGTAAAGTTGCTCGATTGAATGACATTTGACCTCATCATGGTGAAAGAAAAAAATATGCTGAGTTGCGTCTCTCTCTCTCTCTCTCTCTCTCTCTCTCTCTCTCTCTCTCTCTCTCTCTCTCTCTCTCTCTCTCTCTCTCTCTCTCTCTCTCTCTCTCCCGCACGTTTATTGAAGTGACGCTTTGTGATTTGAGGTCTGGGTATGAAAGCTCGAGGTAGATCGTGTTACATCTCCTCCTCCTCCTCTTCCTTTGTTCCTTCTTCCTCATCCTCATCCCGTCCTTATCTTCGCCCCTCATCTTTCGCCTATTTCCACTTTTCCACAAAAAAGGCAAGAATACTAACAATAAAAGCACAATATCGACGACGACAGCAATTACGACGGTGTCAACAACAGCAACAGCCAAAATCAAATGACAGTACTAATTGACGGCGACGAGAAAGACGACATTGACGAAGGAAACAACAGCGACGATGACGAAAGCGACAAATGATGACGATGACGACAACAATGACAATCTACAATTCAGTGGTTCTCAACCTGGTTTTTTTTTTTTTTTGTCTATTTCCCACCCAAGCACCTTTAAAATCATGATGATGTCCCCCATATGGTGACATACAGTTCTTATAATTTGGAAAATAAACTCCCCTTCCTTCAGCTGAAAAAGAACAAGGCATCAATGGAAAAAATAAATAAATAAGAATAAAAATAAAGCAATTTGACCCAGACTTCCTCAGTTGCCCTCAATTGCCCCCCTTAAAGATCACATTGCCCACCTGAGAAATCGTATTGCCCACCTGTGGGAGGGTACCCCCTGTGAATCTACATCTGTCCTAACCTAACCCAACGTAATAGATCACCCGCTCGCGCGAGATCGGTTTTTGTGGGAAGGGACGAAAAGTCTACAGGAAAATGAAGCGATATTTGTATATGAAAGAATAAAAGGGGCAATTGTCACTGATTGTTTTTTAGCGATATTTATTAGGGTTTTGTGTCGTGGGTCAGAAAGCATGGGAAGGAGGCTTAGACTCCAAGGCTTGCATCAATATAAAAATAAATAAATAAAACGTAGAAAATGATCGGAGACATAGTTGTACAGAAAGGTAGAAACACGAATATTTTTCTTAGTGAGACGTGTAGTATAAGAGAAAATTAGAAAGGAAAGAAATTCTAATCGAATAAAAGGTTTGTGTAAATGTTTGTGTATATGGGCATGATTTTGTTCGCGAGAAGTGATTGTATGTTTCAGACAAGAATTGGGTCGAATTCACTTCCCGCTCTGCCCTGCCTATTCATAACATATAAGCTAACAATAACAGTTCACCCATTTTCCATCCAGAAGGTTCGGTAGCTGAATAAAATAGCTTTGCAAGATACAAAAAAAAAATTAATCTAACATACTTATACTGTCCTAGGTTAATAAAAGCTTGCGGCTAAGTGTAGACGTGTTAGGAACTCCTTAGAGTTTAAAGACTTGTGATAGCATTTCATGCCTCAAATTTGACATTATATGACCAAGAACAACTTTAAGAAATCACTTAAAAATCGTGGATGATGATTATTAAAAAAACTGTGGAGAGTATTGAGCAATTGTGATAAGATGTCAGTAACAAACAAGGTGTAGCATTTTCTCATATACAGAAGGAGTTTAATAAACAGACATGAAAATAACAGAAAGAATTCAGGAAACAAACCAACGTTTGGAGAAATGTTAGGTGATACAGTGGGGCTTTAGTCCTCATAAGAAGAAGAGGAAGAATAAGAAGTAGAAGTAGAAGAGGTAGAAGTAGAAGAAGAGGAAGTAAAAGTAGAAGTAGAAGAAAAAGAAATAGAAGAAGAAGAAGAAGAAAAAGAAGTAGAAGAAGAAGTAGAGGACGAAGAGGAAGAGGAAGAAGAAATCAGGAAAACAAATGAGGTCAATAAATGGCTGGAGTAAAGGCTGCAGCTAATACAGAACGATTTGCTGATTCGACAAAATGTGGCTAGTGTGGGGAGCCAGCTGGAAAAAAAAGTGACGGCGTTTGTGGTTTTCGTGACAAATGGCACTATCTCAAGGAAGAGTATTCATGTATACCAAATAAACATAACAACATGCTAGTCATAGCACCGCAAATACAATGAATATACCAGGAAGAAAAAACATTACAAACCTGTCAACTTGAACAAATACGAGTAGTTTGCAAAGATTCGACGACAAAATCTAAATTGTAAGTTAGACTCTAAGACTGTAACTCCAAGACAAACAACCCAGTACAAATCAGTTAAAAGACAATTGACCTAAATGTGAGAGAATTGAAAGAACATATTGATGATAAAGACGACCAAAATAGAAAATGGAAAGCTCATTTTACGAGGTCACTTGGGAGTAACCTTTTGCAACAAAGCGAGATTAAAACAAATGGAAACTGTGTGATATGATATATAAACTTAAAGAGAGCAGAGTATATACATGCTATCAAAATGGGTGTACACAGAGATGATAATGATATTTTAAAGAATATCATAATGCAGAATAAATGATTGGGGATCTTGACCAAGATTATAATTTTAATATTGTGCAACATATCATTGCTAATGATAATCAAAAGTATAATTAATTTTAGAAAATATAATACCAACACTAGAAAAATTATATATATTGAAAATGACACATTATAGACCATACATGGCATAGATTATATAACATTTAAGGTGTATTGTAATGTTTTAAGTGTCATGAATTCGCCCTTAGTGACAAAAATTATACAAATTACTAGAAACGTTCGTATTTGAAGTCCATACCACAGGCTTTCTGAATGCAATGGAAATTTACAAGAATATATATAAAATACAAAAACAAGACTGATATATATAAAAGACATACGACAAATAGTATCAAGCTGTTCAGTATGTAGCGAAGAAAGAAAAAATCAGGATCAAAACAGATCGTAGTTTCCAGAAAAAGAAGTATATATATATATATTTAGACTCGTACCCAGTTATACTTTGAAATTAAATCCCCCAATGATAAAAAACTAACTTCAGAAAAACCCAAAACATTTCTCTTGGAGAGATTTTGCCATTAATTAACTTGATGACAAGAGGAAGACAACGTACTAAGTTTATTTATAGTCGAACAGACAAAGAACGAGAAATTCCTTCGACTTTTGTCATCGTTAAGGTAATGTAAAAAAGTGTAAATAACATAAAAATTATTCAAATAAGACAGTAAAAATAAAAATTTAAATTATAGAATAAACTGATAAATAAACAGGTAAATTGATAAATAAATAGATAAAGTCGCAAGGTACAGCAATGAAAAGATACTTAGAAATGTTGGAAAATAGATAATAAGTAGTGGGATTGATGAGTAGCATTTTTACAAAACCAGAAAACCAGCAATGGACTAGAGACGGTCGATAAACAACAAATAAGCCAACAAAAACACATGTTAAAAAGAATAGATTAATCCATGAAATAAACAAACAAATAATAAGTAATAGATAAATGAACATATACGTATATTTGTAATAAAAAAACACACGAATAGGCACGTAGATAATAAACATGAATTAATTCATAAAACAAACAGACCAATAAATGTGACTGAACACGGTTGAGATAATTAATAAATAATAGATAAGTGAACAAGAACGTATATGATTAATAGATTAAAAAACAGACGAATGAATCTAAACAACGTTAAAGATGATTTGCCATCAACTATTTGTCAATCTGTCTACCCCTCTCCCTCTTTCTCTCTCCCCGACCCCCCTCTCTCTCTCTCTCTCTCTCTTTCTCTCTCCCCAACCCCCCAACCCCTCTCTCTCTCTCTCTCTCTCTCTCTCTCTCTCTCTCTCTCTCTCTCTCTCTCTCTCTCTCTCTCTCTCTCTCTCTCTCTCTTTCCCCAGCACCGGTGTGTATGACATTGGTATTTCTAATACAGTTGTAGTTTGTAGCGGTCAACTTTAATTTCCCTCCCCCTCTCCTTCCAACTCTTCCTACTCTCCCCCTCTTTCTCTCTCCTCTCTTTCCTTCACCAATTCCTCTCTTCCTCTTCCCTCCCTCCTTTTGTCTCATACATGTTAGATGTATGCTAAACCTTTGTGTATACACGTAAGCTTATATATATATATATATATATATATATATATATATATATATATATATATATATTATCATACGACTTCTTTACATCAGGACGTAAAATCGCCTGAGGTTTAACGCAGTATGACCTGGAGCCTGCTGGATTGCCGTCATTACGGTGGCATGCACTAAGTAGGTCAAACGGGTCGTTGACGTCTTGCTGGAGGTAGAAAAGAGGACGAGGTGGTGGAGAAGACGAAGACATATGGTGGGGTTGGATGAAGAGGTGGTGGTAGTCGTAAAAAAGTACAAAATGTCCACATTTGTCAAAAACGTCTTCTTCGCAAGCGACATGACGTCAGGTGTTTTGTTGATTTAAGACGATATGATGTCATCAAGCTCCGCCTCCCAACACGTGACCAGATTTAGCATGATTGTGCTCAATTCAACGTATTTCTCTAGAAATAGTATTATACCAGTAAAATATACATATATAACAAATATTCAAACGTATTAGTGGGAATAAAAGATTTAGCATTATTGTAGCTAAATTTAACGTATTTCCTTAGAAATTATATTATATCAATGAAATATACATGTATAACAAAAAATTTAACATATTAAGAGGAACAAAAATTTAGCAATATTTTCGTCAGTCTCGCATGAAAACAAGCAAGATGCGTATGTGAGCTAAATTTTGAAAATAGACTGGAAACAATGGCCGTGGTGATTTAGCCATTGTTGTTGTTTTTTGTTGGGAGTAGTGGAGCAATTCTTCTTCCAACAAGAAGGTTATGTTGTCAGTCATGTTCGTTTGTTTATTTGTTTGTTAGCAATTTTACGTAAAGAGTTATGAGCGGATTTTGGTGAAACTTATTGAAGTGGTGGAGTAAGACTCCAGTAATATTCCATAAGATTTCGGTGGTGATTTGAATCACGATCCAGAGCTGATATTTTTTATTTATTTTTAATTTATCATCATCTTTATTATTATTACTATTATTATTATTATTATTATTATTATTATTATTATTATCATTATTATTATTATTATTGTTGTTGTTTTTATTATTACTATTGTTGTTGTTGTTATCATTATTATTTTATATATATCTTTTCTTTTTTTTTAGATTGAAATAATGAGGTAGCTATACGCACTTGGCAAGTTACAATCCCAAAAACTGATCCTATTTTAGCATCATCGGCGAAGGTTTGCACCCTCCGAGAATTAAATTTTTGCTGTCTTTCAGTACGAAGACAGCGTCGTGACTGCTTTAGCCAAGTGACATGGATGTCACACGTCACAACGCTCTCCGTTATCAAAGAACGTTTGTTGTAAAAAAAAAAAAAGTCTTCTTCGCAAGCGACATGACGTCAGGAGTTTTGTTGATTTAAGACGATATGATGTCATCACTTCTTTATTTTGATTGTGACAATTGTCTCTTTAGACCGTTACGCATATACATACACGCGTACATATACACTTATATATTTATATAAATATGCATATACATATATGCATATGTTCACCTCACCACCTTCACGTTACAATAAAAACAATCTCTCCAGTCGTCTGGTTCTTCGTAGATGCTTGCATCAACACTCCTTATTATCTTTCATTAACTTATTTATTTATATACTAATTTATTCATTTATCTATTCGTTCATTTCCGTGGTCTCAATCTTCGTAAAGTCTTGTATACAACAACTCTTATTTTCTTCTATATGCTTATTTATTTTTTATCTATTTATTTATGTAGTTAGTTATTCATGCCATCTTTATATTGTCATTCCATCTCTTCTGGGACCTCCCGATTGCTCTGGCTCCTCTCCAACCATCCTGGTGACATGGTCATACCACCTCAAACGCTTTTCCTCCGTGGAATGATTGATGGGACCTCAAGGTCGTCTCCCACGCCTTATTCCGTCCATCCCTGCAACCAGGGACCCAATCTCTGTAGCGCACTGGTGGCGCATCCACTTAGTTGTGGGTTCGAATCCCGCACTCCTCACCGATTCCCAGTAGGGATTGTTGCTTGAGACAATAGTCCAAGTGTACAGTATAGGGCAGAGGTGACAGCTTCGGCCACAGCTGCACGGGCATTCGTGACCAAAGTCTTATTTAAACTTAGCACAGGGTTCTGTGGTCAAAGGACTTTGATGAAACAAGTACCGAAGTATTAGAGAGAGTTACTAGGTTGTAGTTTAGCTCAGAGGTTCATCTAACTGTTTTCAAGAGCTGCTATAGCTTCGGCGTCAGCTGCCCAGCTTTCATTTGACCACCTGCTACCCAGCG
>NC_134809.1:6949298-6959298 GCF_046742065.1 Oratosquilla oratoria
CCGACTACTCCACCTGCGATCAGCATTCTCTCCGGTGTGGAGACTAGTCTCGTTAAAAAGAATTATATGTGACTGTGGTCCGTAGGGGCTTCTTTCAAGTCCCTAAAATATTGTCCGCAGATTGCATCAAACAGTACACTTTTATTTTATTGTGTGTGTGTGTGTGTGTGTGTGTGTGTGTGTGTGTGTGTGTGTGTGTGTGTGTGTGTGTGTGTGTGTGTGTGTGTGTGTGTGTGTGTGTGTATGTGTGTGTGTGTGTCTGCTTGATTTTCATTTATCATTAGATATGTCAATTTATTATTATTTACTGTTTACCTGTTTGTTTATTATTTAACTATACCTATGCATTCATTAATTTTGTTTATTATTGTTTATATTATGATATTTGTTTATTTATTTTTTATCGTTATTATAATTTTCTTTTTCGCATCCGACCTAGTTATGGACCAAAAGGTCTCCTGTCGGCATGCTCCTCCTTTGTAATCCTTGTGTGTGTGTGTGTGTGTGTGTGTGTGTGTGTGTGTGTGTGTGTGTGTGTGTGTGTGTGTGTGTGTGTGTGTGTGTGTGCGCGCGTGTGTATTGACTCAATTCCAGTATACAGGAGGACACATCCTAAGGATCCTGCTTCTTACTTTCCAGTTGTCTTAACTCATTTCTGAATTCGTATATATATTTCCAGGTTGTATTACTTGCTCTCCTGCGCCATTCCAGGAATTCACGCGTTTCTATGGAAAACTGAAATTCCAGACATTTTTCAGTCACTTCGTTTCCAATTATCACTCCTCGTTTGAAATTCATGGAGGGTTCCAGCTTGTGTTATGCCAACTCCGAGGCTATTCCAGGCGTTTGTGCGTCTCTTTGGAAAACTTTTCCTTTTTTAGCATTCTTTAGACATGTGGAGTTCTTTAAATTTGTCTTCATGATCTCGGGGTATTTTCCTATCCCAATTAGAACAGTCTTTCTTCTGTGTGTGTGTGTGTGTGTGTGTGTGTGTGTGTGCGTGTGTGTGTGTGTGAGAGAGAGAGAGAGAGAGAGATTCACCATGGGCTTGGATCACGTGTTGGACTCGTGATCGACAGCTATTTCCCTCCCGGAAGAGAGATCAGTATGTGTGTGTGTGTGTGTGTGTGTGTGATTCACCATGGTCTTGGGTCACATGTTGGACTCGTGATCGACAGCTATTTCCCTCCCGGAAGAGAGCTTAGATCCCATATATGACCGATCTATGGGTAATGATGTGACCTTACACGCACACACACACACACACAGCTCCCCGCCCATAAGAGTTGGAGTACCGCGTCGCAGCGCTGTCATACTGAAATTATTTCAGCCCTGGGCGGGATTCGAACCCGAACCGTCGTAGTGGGAGCCGGAAACGCTACCACTACGCCATTGAATCGTGTGCTTGTGCGTGTGTATGTGTGTGTATGCATTCACTTGGTCTTTGGATCACGTGTTGGACTCGTGATCGACAGCTATTTCCCTCCTGGAAGAGAGCTCAGAGCTCGTAGGTCCGATCTATGGGTAATGCTATGACCCTGCACACACACACACACACCCAACTCCCCGCCCACGAGAGTCAGAGTAACGACCCGAAGCGCAGCGGTACCTAAATAATTTCGACCCTGGGCAGGATTCGAACCATGAGCTGCGGGCCACTATTGTGGCAGCTCAGTGCTCTACCAACTACACCACCGAGTCGTGTATGAGTGGTTGTGTTTTGATGATGATGCTAACGGTACAGTAGTGCACTGACAATGTATTGACAGCCGGAAACTGACGATGTACAGTTTTGAGCCAATTTCAGGCCAACATTATATTGAACTAATTATGTGCACCATGGACGGACTGGCGCATGTGTGTATGTGTGTGCTGTGTTTGTGTGTGTGTGTGAGCGCATGTGTGTGTATGTTTCCTTACCCGTATATAGGTTAGGAGGCCCACAGTTTTATTCATAATGTGTGTGTGTGTGTGTGTGTGTGTGTGTGTGTGTGTGTGTGTGTGTGTGTGTGTGTGTGTGTGTGTGTGTATGTGTGTGTGTGTGTGATTCACTCGTTTTGCGTCAACCAGAATAAGAATCCTATGAGACGCCAGCGTTTCTTATTAGGTCAGCGACCTAGTCTCGATTGATAAATAATGTTTAGCTTAATCAGGGCAACCCTATAGGCGTTATCACATTGGGCTACTTTTCCCCCAACCTCCGATTAATCGACGGCACCGACCACCTCCAGTAATTTTTCCGCCGTGAAGTCGCTGTGGCTAAAGGGGGTTTACACGGTCTAACGGTTCGTCGAACGCGGTTCGACAGACACGTGTTTAAAGTGATGTGTGAACGGGGTATTTGGTTGTCGAACGTTGTTCGACAACCAAATACCCCGTTCACACATCACTTTAAACACGTGTCTGCCGAACCGTTAGACCGTGTAAAGACCCCCTAACTCTTTTGTTTTCTCAACAATTTACGTAGAATGTCATCTGAAATGCTGGAGGAAAATTTGCTCCAACAGTCGAGGGAAAAAAAGCCCAGTGTGATAGCACCTTTAAACCCTTGAATGACTGCCATTCCCTTAAGGAGCTTCAGTCTGAGTGGCGCCAAAATTCTGAAATCTCTGGAGAGCGTCTCGAGAAACATCATCTTTAAGAATTTTTGTTCTGCCTGCTGGCGCCAAACAGCTGGCGCCAAGCAGTTGGAGGGTGCGGGAGAACCTCCTCATGCCCTTTGTGGCGTCAGCCAATTTTATTAGTCTCAGAGGACCCTCTGGGGGTTTACAGGGTTGGTTAAGTATTTTGATTAATTCCGAAAGGTTGACTGTGAGGAGTATGTCGCGATGTCAGAATGTTTCTCTAACGTCAGAGAAGAACGCTTTAGTGGTTATGATACCCCCGTATTTATGTTCAACTGTTCCCTAACTACCTAGAAACCACGGAAGCACTGAATAGAATCGTTGGGGAAGTCTCTGTCCCTGTGGCCCAACTGTGAAACTAAGAAATCACGTGGGAGTGACACTTAAAAAAAAAAAAAAAAAAAGTGACCCCCCCCGTTCCCCCCAGGGGATCACTAGGTTAGAGAAATACGAATAAAGTGGTTTTATGAAAAAAAAGTCTAAGAACTCTTGAGGAGTTGGTGTTCCAGGAGCAAAGTCCAATGCTTCGGATGAATGGAATCGCCTGGCGACAGCCAGAGAACAGACGTCATAAAGAAGAAGGAAAAGCTTCAGATACATTTACTTCTGTCACACACAAAAACAGTCTTGGTCCAAAATAAAACCCTGGTCTCTTCCGCACTTACTACATGCATCTAAACTATACCTAACCTTCATTTCCCCTTATCCAACCGGTTTCTATATTTTTGCTTTCCCATGTTAAGCCCAGCGCGTGTATACTGGATGTCCTTCCCTCCCTATAAAGGTGTGACCGAGCGAAATTACACACCTTAATCATAAACAAATAAGACCCATTTAGCTATTCATCCCATCTCACTATGGGAGCAAATATCCCTCTATTCCTCCCCCCCCCCCACACACACACACTTCCAAGGTCAAAAGCAATGCAGAGAGACACAGGTATTCCAGATCAAGGCCCAACACAGCTGATTCACACCTCACCGTTTTACCGCGGGTCGACCCCGTTCCTCATTCAGTCAGAAGAATCGGATGCGAAGATCATCCCCTCGGGACGCGTCGCCTCATACATTCATAATCTCCCTCCATTCAGCCCAGTCATTTGATCTCTTTCTTTCCCCACTCAATAGGCATACCACGCTCACCCAAAGCCTCTTGCATCCCGTCCATCCATTTCATGATCACACTTCCACTCAACCTCAGTCCATACCACTTCCGTTTTCCACATTTTTCGTGCGACTATTTCTTCGTTCATTCTTTCCATATACCTAAGCCACACTCACATATCCAACAGCTTCCTTTCCTACACCGTTCTCTGGCTCACTTCCATATATCCCATTCTATTCATTCTTTAAACACGTATCCTACTTCTCAAAACACCTAATTTCAAAAACGTTCACTCTACTCTATCCACCTCATCTACATTCCAAGTCTCTGATATGTACAACACCGTATGTACAATCACTCTTTCATAAAGCCTTTCCTTTGTATTCATCCTCAAATACCTTCTTACTTCCTACCTCGGCTTCCATTTAGAGATGAATCACTGTCAGTCGAACCAGACTCTTTCTTTATTCTCCTCTATCTTGTAGTGTCCGGTTGTCTTCTAGGAAAATCCGACTGCCACTTCTTAGTAGTTCTCCTTAGGCCGCCCACACACGTGCAGTTTCAACTGACAGTTACAACTGTTCAGTTATAACTGTCAGTTGAAACTGCACGTGTGTGGGTATCTCAGTGATACTGAGTGATACTTAGATACCCACACACGTGCAGTTTCAACTGACAGTTATAACTGAACGACAGCAGTGGAACAACGACGGGCCTAGCAAGCCGGTAACGGACACATTTTTACTTGTAACACTCAAGGAACTCGAATACCTATTTTTCATAATACTTTTCATTTCCACCCAGACATTTGTTCGCTTCCTTTAATTTATAATTCAATTTCTACCCACTACTCCATTCGTCACTACATGCGACCCCAAAATGATCAGATATCCGATTCCTCAAGATTCGAACCCGCTTGATCAGTATATCCGGCCAGACGCCACACTTCACGTCATTTTCTTCTTCTTTTTTCGTTTTAATCATTATTACTCTAACATTTTTGATAGAATATTCAGTGTGTAAATAAACAATGGTTATACAACCCGCACTCGTCATTCTCTGTTATCTGGACCGACGTAAAAATAAAAAAAAAAAAAAAAAAAAAAAAATGTGACCTTGTTCTAACTCTTTGCACTGATATTCAGCCTGTCACCACCATCATCATTTTTTGAAGACTTCATCACTATTTGTTTCCCCAAGTTCCCTCGAAACCTTTTTCTCCCTCACAGGCTCCTAAACCCAGTTACTAACTGGTCAACTTTTTCCCTTAGAACGAAACAAAAGCCTTAATGTCATCCGCACATAACAACTCCTTTACTCTTCTCGTATGGAGTATCAACTACACAAATTTCACGCAGTGATAAACTTTAGGGACTTTGGCGGCACCCCTATGGATCAGAGCAACACAACATTCTTCCGCGATATACCAAAATTAATAAAAAAAAAACAATGCCAATCACTTTTAACTTCTACCATTCCTCCATTCTCCCGTCGCCCTCCACAAAATCTCTCTGTTACCTCCACTCTGCCTCCACAGCCTCCCTCGACGCTTTTGTCCCCACAGACAGAAGCGCTGGTGATCGACTACGAAACACAAGAGGATTAATTTGACTTTCATTTTCATCAGGACGTCATACAACACCGACACGGAAATGTAAAGGGGAAAGAGATCACCGTGGGAAGTCTCTCTTTCCTTTTCTACCTCCTTCCCTATTTCCCCCGTTTTTTCCCTGTGTGTGTGTGTGTGTGTGTGTGTGTGTGTTCACCTCCTCCTTGGTCTTTGGATCACGTGCTGGACCCGTGATCCACAAATATTTCCCTATCGGAAGAGAGCTCAGAGCTCGTATGACCGATCTATGGGTAATGCTGTGACCTTACACGCACACTCCCCCAACTCCCCACCAGCGAGAGTTGGAGTAACGACTCGAAGCGCAGCGATACTGAAATTATTTCAACCCTGGGCAGGATTCGAACCCGGATCGGCGTAGTGACAGTCAGGGGCTCTGCCAACCGAGCCACCGACTCGTGTGAGTGTGTGTGTGTGTGTGTGTGTGTGTTTGTGCGTGTGTGTTTGTGCGTGTGTGTATTTATGTGTGTGTGTGTGTGTGTGTGTGTATGTGTGTTTGTGCGTGTGTGTATTTGTGTGTGAAAAGTAATAATAATGATGATAATAGGTTTATTGAAATATAGCAGTGATATACTAACAATAATACAATACAGTATTCATATGAGTAATACGCCTAGTCTAAGTTTTACAGTGATACGCTGACAATAATCCAATACAGTAAGTATATGAATGATATGCCTAGTCTAAGTTTTGCAGTGAGTTTATTGGGCGAACAATGGATGGTGTGTGTGTGTGTGTGTGTGTGTGTGTGTGTGTGTGTGTGTGTGTGTGTGTGTGTGTGTGTGTGTGTGTGTGTGTGTGTGTGTGCGCGCGCACACAAAAAATGAGAATAAAAACCCCAAACAAAGGTGCAGTTCAATCAATTGTGCACTGACTATTACATCGCTAGAAAATGAACTAAAATGTCATAAAACTACTTATTTCATACGTGCGACGCAAGGAGTCCGTTGAGGGTGTGGCATCCGTCGTGGCAAATCAGCCTCTCTCTCTCACTCTTATTTCCCGTCTATGCGCTATTCTATTTTCTATTTTGTTTATTTTGTATATAGTACGGGAAGCTTTATGGTACAATAAGTATCACTTTTTCAGGATTATAACAACGGTTTGAATAGATTCTGTGAAACGTTGTTATAATTTTAAAAAGTGATATGGGAAATAAGAGAGGGAGAGGCATGTGCAAAGGCTGATTTGATAGAATGGCTAATAGTAAATCACAATATATTCCCCAATCTGAGCATAGCCTGTAATATATAGTGACAACAAGGTTCCCATAAACTCATCTGACCTTGAAAAATAGTCTGCATGTTTTTTTTTTAATCCACACGTGAGTCCCCAAAAGTATCGTTTACTAAAGCAAATTCCTTGAGCGTACAAAAATTGTATGCGTACGTGCTCCCATACATGCGACTTTGCTTTCAGCATGCGCGTGCGTGTACGTTCGTTTGTGTGTGCGTGCGTGACCGTTGATGCGTGTGTTCGTGCGTAAGAGTTACGTGGGCGGGTGGACTGGCGCAACATGTTGGAGGTACACTGGGAGGAGGAGGAGGAGGAGGGTGTAGGAGGAGGAGGAGTGGGAGGGAGTGGGAGTCTTTCTACTCCCTTGTTATCACTAGATACTATGTTCGCAGTTGTATTGGATGGATTCCTCGATTGGGATGAAAAAGGAGGAGGAAGGGAATGAAGGAGGCAGCAACTGACGACGATGACGACGACGACGACAACGACAACGACGACTTGACGTCACGTCTGCGATCAATAGCGGTGCCTCTCTGTTTACCTTACTAGCCCGCCCCTTCCCCTCCACACCTCACAAACCGTTCAGTCATTCTATAAACTGACTGAAGTACAGTTATACTTTATGATGAGTTAGATCTATAATACATTTTGGCGTTGTTAGTGTTTGGGAATTAAATTAAAGACGAAAAATTGAAAATCCGTTAAAGAATTACAATTATTTCAGTCTGAAACATGTTTGTTGGCTCTACCATATGTTTCCGTCCTGCCGCGTGGTTTTAGACAACATATGCTGAATGCTGTCACGGTTAAAGAACGATGTGTAGTCAAATTTAGCTATATGCTATGTGCTAGCCAATCGTACATCACATACAAACTGCAGTATTTTTTTTATTTACATCTTGAATTGATAAAACAACAGATGTTTTACAAATTAATTTATTTCCGCATGAAAATGTGTTAATTATTTAAACTACGTATGCATCATTAGTGTTCCAACTAATTTCCTTAAATTTTACGATCCGAAAAAATGGGTAAATTTTTTTTTTCGTTTTTTTCTAATTAGACATTTTGTCAACATTGTTATTTTAACATTTATCGATAAGAATGACCTACTATGGAAATACATATTTAGTTTATAAGTAAATGGATAGATAACACGCTATTACTGAAAATGTAAAAATGTAAAAGGGGCTTATTAAAAATGTGATCTTTCATAATTTGTTCTTCCATAATAAGATATCATAATAATGAAAGAATAAAAAATTAAATTATCATCAGTGCGAATATCGTGAGAAGAAATATAATAACAACAGATTGAAAAGATAATATGTTTTTGTAATTATTCTTAATGGGCACGTTCATTAAAAGACAAAATACAAATAAATATACTGTTATATAAAACTGAATTAATTTTGAACTTCTCAGCTCTGATTGGCCGTAACTCAAAAAAGAGCTTCACTGATTGGCTCTAACTCAAGGCAAGACTTTTCTGATTGGCTGTGACTCAAGAGGGCGTTTTTCTGATTGGCGGTGACACAAGAAGGATCTTAAGATCTTCCATGATTGGTCATTGCTCGAAGCTTTCTTGATTGGCTGTGACTCAAGACAGGACATTTCTGATTGGCTGTGACTCAAAACAGAACTTTTCTGATTGGCTGTGTCCACCCAAAAAAAGAGCTTTCCTGATTGGCTGTAACTCAAGAAAGAGCTGTTCTGATTGGACAATTCAGAAGCTTCATAGTCAAACACATCAAGTAAATCTATTGCAGAGAGAGAACCAGAAGACGTCTTGATTTCAGATTTTGAATCTGAAATAGCGACAATTTAATGTCTTTTTCAGTTACGAAGGAAATAAGTGAAAATTAATTTCCATTTTGTGGATACATGATTGAGTTGAGTGATTGATTTCTGTTTTTATTTCAACGCCGCTAATTAGCTGTTACCAGAAGAGTGAAGTGGTATTGGCGTGGTTGAGGTGTGTGTGTGTGTGTGTGTGTGTGTGTGTGTGTGTGTGTGTGTGTGTGTGTGTGTGTGTGTGTGTGTGTGTGTGTGTGTGTGTGTGTGTAAGATAACAACATTGCCCATTGACCAAGCTACATATGATCTAACTCTCATCTAGAAGTGATAGCTGTCGATCACGAATGCAGCACGTGGTCCAGGACCATGGTTAATCACACACAAACATATTCATATAAATACTCTAAACGTACATACACACACACATGTGCACATACAAACACGCTGCACACACACACACACACACACACACACACACACACACACACACACACACACACACACACACACACACACACACACACACACACACGTACACACGCACGAACACATACAATCTTACGCGTAAATCACCCGCTCCTGACAGACTGACTGATTGCTGACTAAGCTTGACTCTGAGCTGACATTTCCTTACAAATGCTGTCTATTCCCGGTACATTGACCGCAGCCCCAACATTTCCTTTCCTACACACCCGTTACGTCCTTCCCTCTCCCCCTCCCCCCCTCCTGGGGTTCGGCGACCCCTTTGAAGGATCTTTCATTCAGGGTGACCAAATTTCTCAAACTGAAATATGATAGACAGCATTATGATTGATTGGCATATATACGAGTATATATACATACATATGCAAAGTAGACCACTTGGAAAAAGGAAACTAACGAAGCAGAGCGCTTTCGTATATTACATCTTCAGTGCGACAGGTACTTGTTGCACTGAAGATGTAATATACGAAAGCGCTCTGCTTCGTTAGTTTCCTTTTTCCAAATGGTCTACTTTGCATAAGTGAACACACGTACCCGTGTTCTTATTAGCATACATACATATATATATGATATATATAATATGTACACATGTATATGTATGTATGTTATACAAGGAAGGGCAGCAACTTCAGAAATCGTCAACAATAGTGTATAGTGAACAGAGGTCGCCATTTAGAGGATGTGATCTTCTAAACGAAATGAATAGAAAATTTTAACTTTTTCTAAACAACGTTGAAATAAATCCTTAACAAACGTTGCTTTCTTCCCTTTTCTAACCTCTAGAATGTGGGAAAGGTTGATCCCGTACTGTATATTAATTAATGTAGCATTATTTCAAGGGAGAATATGCTAAATTCAGCATAATCATGCTAACGACTTTCACCGTTCGAATGAATGTTAGATTATTTACCGTGGCATAACCAGAAGCGTGCTGGTCTCTCATTTGCTAAGTTGCGGATTCGAATCCCGCACTAATGTCTTATTCCCAACAGTCCTTAAAGCGCATAACAAGGGGGAAAGTGACGTCTTCGGCCGCAGCTACACAGCGTCTCCTGGCGTAGGCTCTTCGCCACTACTTTTTCCCTGATATAAACAAAAATCCTTAAGAGTTTTTATACGCGCGCGTGCG
>NC_134809.1:6966798-6974298 GCF_046742065.1 Oratosquilla oratoria
CTTTCTCTCTCTCTCTCTCTCTCTCTCTCATTCACTTATTCTGTTTCTCTCTCTCGCTTTTTCTCTATTCGTCTATTTCTCTCCCTATTTATCTCTCTCTCTCTCTCTCTCTCTCTCTCTCTCTCTCTCTCTCCCTCTCCCTCCCTTTCTCTCTCTCTCTCTTGTCCACTTGCTCACTCTCCCTATCTCCCTCTCTTTGTGCATTTTAGTATACCAATTATAATTTGCGTCACCCACAGGCTCGCTAAGCCATCTGCAGTCGCCAAGAGCAACTTTGCAACGACGCAAACCCGTCTGACGCAGACTTTTGTTTTGTAATGGTGACGACAGTCAAGCGAACGACGGTTAAGTTCAGCAACTCTTAGCGTCACCAAAAGAAACACGAAGAGATGATATGTTTAATCAAGCCCTGGCCCACCTAACTTAATCGAATTTAACATAACCTAGCTTAACCTAAGATATCGTAACCATAACCTAACCTTAATCACATCTAACTTCGCTTATCCTTACGTAACTTAACCTAACATGTTCTAATTAGGGCTAACTTGACCTAACCTAACCTAACTTAAAATATTGTAACCCTAACCTAACCTTGATTACGCCTATCTTCATTTAACCTTACCTAACTTGACCTAACCTATCCTAATTAGGCATACCTTGACCTAACCTATCCTAATTAGGCTTAACTTGACCTAACCTAACCAAAGCTACTGTATCCTAATGTAACCTGTCTTAATCAGGTCTAACCTAACCTGACTGTCCTAACCTAACCAATCCATCAACAACCACCATAATGACCCCAAAGTCACTCAAGGTTGTGTTGTTTATGTGTAAGGCGAGGGTAGGGTAGTGTAGGATCGGGTGCTCTGTGTCTTGTGTGTGATCGTTGTACCTTGGGCCAGTTTGATTCTGTGTCTGTGCTATTTCCCAACTTCAAAAAGACCATTTGATAGTAATTAAGGCACTGATTAAAACAATAATGTGGAGTGTTAATTCCTTTCGTGCTAGATGGTGGTTTTTTATTTAGTTTGGCTGGCAGGTCACCTTGCAATGTTAGAAAAATAAATGAATATATAATTTGAGGGTCACTACAAGACGCGTCCAGACAGGTCGCCAACATGCGGCGAACTGAACGTGCAATTGCGTCCCGACTTGTGTGGTGGACGGCACACCTTTAGGCGACATGACGTCATCACCAGCGTCACGAGGCGTCCGCTGGGTGATCGTTTTCTGTTTATTTTTTATCATAATTACTATTTTACTTTCTACATATCTATTATCTTATTTGGTATTATATCTTTAGAAATTTTATTGAATTGTGTATCTATTTATGCATTTATTTCTTTATTTCTTTATATATTTTTTATAAAAGTATAATGGGCGAACAATTACCGTAGAATATTTGGTAAGTTTCAAAGTAGTATGGATATTATAATATATAGGAATAATGTACAAATGGTAGTACATGCCAACATAGACATACGCAGCCAAATTTTCGATTTTTTATTTCTTAATTCGTTCACGGCAATTCTTTACCTGAATAAAAACTGAAAAGGCCTTACAATGATTATAAATCATTACCAAAAATGTGTTTTGAAGATTTGTAAATTAATTAAAATCAGTGGGTACTGCCTCCTAATCTTTGTCATCTAGAATTCGTAGTACTGTTTCTAGTTTTAAGTAGATTAGAAAAATTCGTACCACGGAAATGTGCCTTGAGATGATAGAAATAAAAAGATCCAAGTACCATCCAAAGTTGTATGAAAAAATCGTTTGTTTTTGTCATAATAAAACCTTTAAGTGCGTCACCACCATAGTGACATTACTAACTTGATGGACAATTATTGTAGTTAATTCCTTCGCATAGGATGTGAATAAAATAGCCTGGCAAGTCAGTCTGAGATATCTTTCATACGAACATAAGAAGGGAGGAAACTGCAAGAGACCATAGGGCCTACACTGGGCACTTCCCATACCACCTTCATGTTTTTCTTAATTACTCATTGTAATCCACTTTATCATTATGAAAGAAGAAAGCTTAGGGCACATTCAAACCACGCCACCATGTCTTTGCATTGGTTGAAATGTCACCTTTCACACGGAGCCGCGCCTCCGCATGTCTGGTGGCGCGGCCATTGAAGGCGTTTTGTGAAGAAGTCTTTATTTGATGTTGGTGGGTTAATCATCTAGGATCTAGATTCTAGAAGTTTCTCTTGACTGAACATTATCGTTTGATATATATATATGTATATATATATATATATATATATATATATATATATATATATATATATATATATATTACAAAGGATTACAAAGGCGGAGCATGCCGACAGGAGACCTTTTGATCCATATCTAGGTCGGATGCAAAAAAAAAAAATAAAGAAATATTAATAATAAATAAAAACTATAATAATGTACATAAATAAAATACATAAATAAATGCATAGGTATGGTAAAAATAATAAACAGGTAAATAATAAATGATAATAAATTGACATATAACTAATAATAAATGAAAATCAGACAGACAAATTATAACAAAACAAAAACAAATAATATAACATAAATCATAATCATTACAGCATCTTACTTAGGTATTTATCTAAATGATTCTTAAAGCTTCGAACTGAACTACATTGCACTACCTGTGCAGGAAGTTTATTCCATTCATTAACTACACGGTTGGCAAAGTTGTTTCTACCTACTTCCAAATTGAATCTATTTCTGGACAGTTTGAGACCATTGTTTTCTTGTCTGATTCTCATACAATGTGAAAATTTTGTCACTTTTGATGTTGCCAATTCCCTTTAAAATCTTAAAGACCTGTATCAAGTCACCTCTGAGTCTACGCTTTTTTAGGGAAAACAGATTCATGTGCTTAAGTCGATTTTCGTATGATTTTTTTTTTTATATTTGGAATCAGTTTTGTGGCTCGCCGTTGTACTTTTTCCAGTCTGTCAATGTCTTTAATGAGATTCGGTGACCATACGGAAACAGCATATTCCAAATGTGGACGAACTAACGATTTATATAGCTTGTTAATGAGTGATGGACTTTTGAAATCAAAAGATCGCGCAATCAATCCCAGAATCTTATTTGCTTTCTCAGAGGCTGAAATACACTGCTTGGATGATTTGAGGTCGTTACTGATAATTACGCCGAGATCTTTTTCACTATCCACTTTTGTTAACGAATTTCCAAATAACTTGTAATCGTACTTACTGTTATTTTTACCTATGTGCATTACCTTGCATTTACTTGTGTTAAATTTCATTAGCCACTTTTCAGACCATTGCTGTAATTGATCTAAATCTTCTTGAATATCTAATTGGTTCGGGTGATCATTTGCCACTCCGCACAGTTTTGTATCATCAGCAAATTTGGAAACAGTAGATTTTAGTCCATAGTCTATATAATTCATATATACTATGAATGGAAGTGGCCCAAGAACGGAACCCTGAGGAACTCCACTTGCAACACTTTTCCATCCAGAAGTTTTTCCATTTAAAACAACTCTCTGTTTTCGACCTTTCAACCAATTACTAGTCCAACCTAATAGGCTACCACTTATTCCATGCAAAGCTAATTTAGTAAGTAGTCTTTCGTGTGGGACGGTATCAAATGCTTTTGCAAAGTCTAGATATATTAAATCTATATTGTTTCTTTTGTCATAATTCGAGATAACTGTGTTGTAGAATTCGAGTAAGTTAGTTACGCAAGAACGTTTCCGTCTGAAACCATGCTGGCTGTCATTTATCAAACGGTTACTTTCTAAATGATATTCGATAGCATCTCTGATGATAGTTTCCATTATTTTTCCTACGATTGAAGTCAAACTTATAGGCCTATAGTTATTTGGTTTCTTTTTGTCACCTTTTTTGAATATGGGAGTAACGTTAGCTAGCTTCCATTCTCTTGGGACATCTCCGGATATGATGGATTTCTTGAAAATAATTTATAATGGAACAACAATCTCATTTTTCATTTCCTTTAAGATTCTTGGATGCCAACCGTCAGGCCCTGGTGTTTTATTAACTTTGAGTTTGTCTATACACCTTTTGATTTTTTCTTTTGTTATATTTACCGTAGTGAGTAAGTTTACCCCAGACTTTTCACAGGTTTCAGTTTGGAATTCACTTTGAGGTGTTTCGTTTACGAATACCGAGCTAAAATAATTGTTTAAGATATTATACATTCCTTCATTTGAATATTCAAGTTGACCGTCAGCAGATAATAGTGGACCAATGTGATTCCTAACAACCTTTTTATCTCTAATGTAACTATATATATATTTATATATATATATATATATATATATATATATATATATATTACTATATAGAGGTTCCTTTAAGGTAAATAAGATTATCTGGTGTCAAACGAACAAGTTCAGCAACTGGGGTTGATAAGGTTAACTAATAAAAAAAGGAAACTACAACAAATAGAGATTTTTTATATCTGTATCTTTGTACGCGTAATGTTCTTCATTTGTCATCCAAGACGGAATCCAAATATTCAAAATCTTCCCTCAGAGTCGACATGACGTCATGACAGCCCTTAGACGTTCTGCGAAACGTGAAAGATTAAGATCCTGTCTTCTTTTTCCACCTTTCTATTCACCACCAACGCTAAGTAAGAGGAATAATGAACGTAATAAGTCCCTTATCCCATTCCTCCACCAATTACTCTCATAAATCTTGAGACTTGACGAGGAAATGCACCAAGCTTCGCCATTCTGGAGTCGCAAAAGCCAGTTCTTCAGTACGTGGGCGGTATACGGGATCAATGGGGTAGCAGGGTGCGAGTATGAATGGTTGTGTTGCTGTTCCCGCCCAACCCCACTCCCCCAAAACAAGTCATGCACCGATACGCTCGCATATACACGTTGCAAAACAACAACATTCAACTACTGACCTCAAACGACATGTAATCACGGTTCTACTTTAATATTTTTGAGTTACAAGGCCGTTTTGGCAGGACCATGGTCATCCTACGTCTGGCATGCGGTAACCACGGCTACATCTCCGTGACGTCATATCGACGCGTTTTGATTGGCGGGTCAAGTGCCAGGGAGAATTGCTGACTGGGGCAGTGTCGATGCGCTCAAGTCGCACATCTCGCTCATTGGTTCAATATGACGTCGAAAGAATCCTGGCTTTCTATTGGTGGTCACAGTTATGACGTCAGAAACTGATGTAAATTTGAAGAGCAAATACTTATTAAACAAGAGTTTCTGGTTTTTTTTCACGAAATGCAGTAGTGATACGTTCTACATTAGGTGAGGTTTTTTGTTTGTTTGCTAATATAATGCTTTATCATTGTATATTTTACTCGTATATATATAATGGAGATACAACACTGATACAATTACAGTAGTTTCCATTTCCAAACAAATCAAAGGGGGAAAATTACCAACCATTTATTTCCATTGCAGTTCTCGTTTTAGATAATCCATTGTATACAAACACGCTATACTTCTAAAGGTCACACACACATACATATACACACACACACACACACACACACACACACACACACACACACACACACACACACATAGTCAACATACTCGCGCGCGCACTCACACATACACATACACAGCCGTTTGTGTGAATACGTGTCATGCGTGTGCGTGCATGTGTACTTGTTTTTATGTATATTGTAGATGTTTGTTGTGCGTGTATGTGTCGCGTGTGTATGAGTGTATATGTATATATGTATGTACAGTATTTATGTATGTATGTGTGTGAGTGTGTGTGTGTGTGTGTGTGTGTGTGTGTGTGTTGCATGTGTTGGATGTCTGATGTGTGTTTTGTGCGTCTGTGAGTGTGTGTGTGTGTATGTGTGTGCTTGCATCTATGTAAGTATGTGTGTTTGTGTGTATGGGTACGTGTGTGTGTGTGTGTGTGTCTACGCGTGTTTGTGTATATTGCATATTTGTGTGTGTATATGCATATTCGTGTGTGTGTGTGTGTTTGTGTGTGCGGGTGTCCGCGTGCATATGTGTGTGCGTGTACGTGTGGTGGTATCCATGCGCGCACGAACGTTCTTGCGTGTGCGCGCGCGCGTGTGTGTGTGAATGTGTCTATATATACACGTGATTGATGTGAGTGTTTTTGTGCGTAAATGTGTCTGTGCATGTGCGTGCGCTTGTGTGTGTGTGTGTGTGTGTGTGTGTGTATGTGTGTGTGTGCATTTATGTGTTTTTGCATGCACATGTGTAACGTCAGTGTTTTATATGTATAAATGTATCTGTATATAATATCTATAAATATATACATATATATATATATATATAATATTTATGTATGTATGTATATATATATATATATATATAATATACATATATATATATATATATACCTATATATACAGTAAACACACACACACACACACACACAAACACACACACACACACACACAGACACACACACACACACACACACACACACACACACACACACACACACTCACACGCACACACACACACTCATATATATAGATATATATATATATATATATATATGTATCTATATGTATATATATATATATATATATGCGTGTGTGTGTGTGTGTGTGTGTGTGTGTGTATTATATATATATATATATATATATCATATGTATGTACATATGTAATATATATATATGTATATATGATATATATATATATATATAAATATATATATATATATATATATATATATATATATATATATATATATATATATATATACATACATGAGTCTGTATGTTTCATGTGCTTTTCTGTCTGTATGTACTACTCTCATTCCCACGTTCAAGACTACCGCGAACTCTGACCCTCGCCTCCATCCCGATTGCTCGCCGTTGGCAATAGTTCTCGTCTGGATTGATGGCCCTCTTCAGGGAAGTGGTGCGCCCCATGCCTGTTGCTCCTTCCATGAATTAATGATCACACTGGGGAGCGCCCCTTCCATCCTGTCGTCAAGCAGGGCGAGGTGAATTCGCGCACTGGGAAATGTTCAAAGGATAAAAACTCACAAGACATGTGATAACAAGACATGTGATGGCAAGGCATGGATTTAAGACATGTGGTCACAGGACATAATTATGGTCACAAGACATTTGGTCACAAGTCATGATCATAAGACATATGATCGCGAGTCATATTACCACAAGACATATATTCACGAGACATATTACTACAAGACATATAACCACAAGACGTATGATCACAAGACATATGACCACAAGACATATAACCACAAGACATATGCTCGCACCCTTAGCTGAAGAAAAGACAAATGATCACAATTTCATATAGTATCAGATTATATAAAATTATTTAACCTGTAATGTGTTATTTGTTGAAATGAGCTTTGCTTTATTTTCATGTACTTTGTAACTGAATAACGTATAATAAGATTTGCATGAGTAATATGATGTTAACAGTGAAATTCATAACTTACAAGCACATTTTGTAACTGAATAATGTATATTAAGTTTTGCAGGGGTAAT
>NC_134809.1:6976798-6986798 GCF_046742065.1 Oratosquilla oratoria
GACACCACGTAAACAAACGCGGGCCAGATGAATTTAGTGACGAAGTAGAGATTAACAAAAATGTAAAGATTAGAAATATAGATAAGAGCAGCACAATGGAAGGTGAAGATAACAATTTCCAAAGATTTATTGAGGAGAGGGAAGCCAACCCTCCCCGATTAGCAAGCCTAGAAGAAAAAAATTGAGAAAATTGTCAAACATTAGGAGGATAGGTTGGGTGAACTCACGCAGATCACTCAGAGAGTTGAAAAATTGGAAGATTTAAAGAAGGTGAACCAAAAACTAACTAAAGAAATAGAAGTATTAAAAAGACAGTTAAAAGAAGTAAAAGATGAGAATGAGGAATTAAAGAATAATAATAAAGAGAATAAAGAGTCCATAGCAAAAGAAGCACAGGGTTGGAAAAAAAATTCAAGAGTACAACAAAATTGCATTTAATGATATAGTAAAATAGCAGATGAAAGAACAAGCTGAAGACACCGTTATTAAAGTTATGAGACAGAAGGAGAATATAGTAAGAGACTTAGCAGATAAAAAGAAATGTATAGTTATATTAGGAATGGAAAAGAAGTATAATCTAAATACAACCGCAAGAATCAAAGAGAAAAGAGAAAAAGTAAACAGTTTATTAGAATTAGTTCAGGAAGATGAACCTGAAATCATGAAACAAATTGAAGAAATGTATAGGCTCGGAAAATATAGTACAGATAAGACCAGACCAATTAAGGTTAAATTCAGGTCACAAATGACAGCAGAGAATATCTTAGCAAAAACAGGGAAACTAGCAGACAGTGAACAATATAAAAAGGTATGGATAAAAAGAGAAATGATTAAAGAGGAAACAGAGGATGAGAAGACAAAAAGACAAGAAGCTAAAGAAAAAACGAGATGAGATCAGAGTCAGAAAAAGAGGAATTCTATTGGAGAGTAGTGAATATGAAAGTGAGGAAATGGGTCATAACAGAGAAAAACAAAAGGGAAACAGAAAATACAATGGAAGTAGCAGAAAATTAAGATTGTCTTACACAAATATAGATGGATTAATAACAGGATTGAACAAACTGAATGAGTATCTGAAGGAAAAAGAACCGGGCATAATGGAAATTGTAGAGACAAAATTAAAAGGTCCACTACCACCCAACAGTGTAGGACATGATGCATATAATTATTGGATTAGAAACAGAGAGACAAAACAAGGGGGTGGAGTTATGTTCCTGACTAAGAAGGATATAAATGTGAGGAGTGTCACATATGGAAAGAATACAGCAGAGATGATTATGATTGAAGTGGAAGACAGAGATAAGAAGAGCAGAAAGTTTGTAATAAATCATGTGCATCCAAAAACAGCCTCGTGGGAAGAGAGAGAACATAAAAGTATGTTAGAAGACACAAGCATAACATTAAATAAGATAATGGAAGATGGAGGAAGAATAGTTATGATGGGCGACTTTAATTGCAAAGAAGTCTGCTGGGAAGAGATGACAGTAAAGGGTGGAGACGACTCATGGGGAAATGTTCTACTTGAGATGATTATTGACCATACAATGACACAATGGATTCAAGAGAACACTAGGTATAGAAATGAAGAAGAGCCATCGAGACTAGACCTAATAATCACATCAGAACCTGAAATACTGGAAAAGATTGAATACAAGACACCAATTAGTAAAAGTGACCACATGTTGATTGAACTGGAACTAAATGAGGAAAAATACATGAAAAGAAATGAACAATATAGAAAAGGAAGATTTATGTATGAAAAAACAAATTTTGATAAAATAAGAGAATTCTTTCAAAAAAGAAAACTGGGAAAGAAATTGCAAAGAGGAAACAACAGTGGAAGAGAAATGGAATATTTTGACAAAATTTTATATAAAAAAAAAGGAGCGAAAAAGTATGTCCCAAGACAAAAACAAGAAAAAGAATATGTAAAGTGCTAGTACAACAAAAGTTGTAGGGAGTTAAAAGACAAAGAAGATAAAGCTTTGACAAAATGGAAAAAATACAAAAGATCTGAAAAATGGAAAATATATACTTGTTATAGAAATGAATATGTACAAGTGTGCAGAGAGGAAAAGAGAAAATATGAAAAAGATGTCATAGAAAAATGTAAAGATCAACTAAAACTATTTTACAAACTGAAAAACAAACAAGAATTAGAGAAATTACGACAAGGAGGAGTTGAATACACAGAGAAAATAGAAATGGCAGGAATTATGAACAAGCATTTCAAATCAGTGTTTACAAGGGAGAACATACAACTTGGAGAGATCGAATGGGAAGAGAAAGTCACCCCTATGAAAGAAATAGAAGTAACAAAGAATGAAATAATGAAACACTTGATTAATCTTGATGTCAGAAAATCGCATGGACCAGATGAAATAGCAAACTGGATTTTGAAAGAATGCAGGAATGAACTGGCACACAAAATACATAGCATAATAAACATTTCCTTGAAAGAAGGAAAAGTTCCAAAAGATTGGAAAAGAGCAAATATAGTACCTATATATAAAGGGGGAAATAAAGAAGACCCTACCAACTATAGATCAGTCTCTCTAACAAGTACAATAGCAAAAATTTGTGAAATATCAAAAGTAGATGGGTAAGGTATTTAGAAAGAAAAAAAAAAACTTGCTAAATCCAAGGCAATTTGGATTCAGACAAGGACGATCATGCGTCACCAATTTAATATGTTTCTATTCAAGGCTAATAGATATAATACAAGAAAGAGATGGATGGGCTGATTGTGGATTTCTAGACCTAAAAAAAAGCCTTTGACAAAGTACCACATAAGAAGTTGCTCAAGAAATTAGAAACTGAAAGAGGAATACAGGGCAAACTGCTTAAATGGATGGAAGACTTTTTGCAAGAAAGAAAAATGAGAGTAGTGATAAGAGACAAACACTCTAATAGGGATGAAGTAATAAGTGGTGTTCCACAAGGAACAGTTCTGGCCCCAATAATGTTTGCTATATATGTTAATGATATGGATGAGGAAATTGAAAGTTATATGAGCTTCTTTGCAGATTATACAAAACTGTTAAAAAAAGCGAACACTGAAGAAGATTGTGAGTCACTACAGAGTGATAACAATAAAGTATGGGAATGTAGTAGGAAATGGGAGGTGGAGTTCAATACTAAGAAGTGTAGTATAATGGAATTTGGAAAAAAAAAAAGAATAGTAGGATCATATAAACTGGGAGAAGAAGGGATAAAAAAGTAGAAAATGAGAAGGACCTGGGAGTCATTATTATGAATAATATGTCACCTGAGAAACATATAAACAAGATTTTTGGAGAAACTTATAATTTAATAAGAACAATCAAAGTGGCATTTACATACCTGGATGAAGAAATGGTGAAGAAAATACTAATCACTTTGATAAGACCAAGATTGGAATATGCAGCAACGATGTGCTCACCAAGTACAAAAAAATGCATAATAAAACGTGAAAGAATACAAAGAGCAATTACAAAATTGGCACCAACATTCTCAAAACTATCATATGAAGAGAGACCAGCAAAACTTGAGCAACAGACATTAGAGCAAAGAAGAGAGAGAGGAGATTTGATAACTATATATAGAATCATGAAAAGCATAGAAACTATTGATAGAGAGGATCCAATAAAATGGTATGATAGAAATACAAGAGGACACGGAAAGAAAATCAAGAAAGACAGTTATAGAAGAGATCTGAAAAAGAACAGCTTTCCTCACAGAGTAATAGACATTTGGAACAAGTTAGATGAGAAAGTGGTGTGTGCAAAAACAATACATGAATTTAAAAACAGTTTAGATAAAATGAGATATGAAGACGGGACTCCACGAGCATAGCTCCCCTTCCCGTGAAATACAACTGGGTAAATAAAACTAGGTAAACACACACACACACACACACACACACACACACACACACACACACACACACACACACACACACACACACACACGCACACACACACACTCACACACACGGTAGCGTAGTTGGTAGAGCACTGAACTGCCACCATAATGGCCCGCAGTTCTTGGTTCGAATCCTGCCCAGGGCCGAAATTATTTCGGTACCGCTGCGCTTCGGGTCGTTACTCTGACTCTCGTGGGCGGGGAGTTGGGTGTGTGTGTGTGTGCAAGGTCATAGCATTACCCATAGATCGGACCTACGAGCTCTGAGCTCTCTCCCAGGAGGGAAATAGCTGTCGATCACGAGTCCAACACGTGATCCAAAGACCAAGTGAATACACACACACACACACACACACACACACACACACACACACACACACACACACACACACACACACACACACACACACACACACATATATATATATATATATATATATATATATATATATATATATATATATATGTATATATACATATATATATATATATATATATATATATACATATATAAATCCCCTCCGGAACGTCGGGTCCTCTGATCTCGTTTGTGAACTTCAGCATATATTTCTGTATCCCTTACATTTAATATAAAAAGTATCATAATAAATTTAGATCATTCCAGGTAACGGTTTTTTTTACCGCGTTTGTTAAAGAAATAACCAATAGAAATATAAAAGTTTTAGTTAAACTTAAGTTGTATTCATTATAACAAAAATACCCACCAAGTCAAGAGAGAAAACAGTTCATCAGAGCCCATACAAACAGAAAACGGAGAATATTTGTGGTTGACGGTCCGAGGAATTTAAAAACATTGAGTTTTGCAAAATATATTTTGGCCTCTGGTATAACATCTAGTCACGTTAGGCAATAGCTCATAAAGATTAAAAAAGAATTATGGCAAAACTTGCCTTAATTTCACACCTGGTTCGGTTAAGGTGAGAGGAGGGTGAGGGAGTAACGAAATGAGGCAATCGTTTCATTCTGGAGTTGCTTTCTAGCTAAACTGAGTCGTCTATAACCTAAATGAAGACTATAAAGTATGTTACTATCCGCACTACTATCACTATTATCATCACTGCTGACCACTATCTAAGCCTATCACCATTACCATCACTCTATACACCATTATCATCACCACTTCCACCATTGTTACCATAATTATAATCACTATCACAACTACCATCATCACCATCTTCTCTACCATCACCATCACCATCGTCGTCATTACCATCATCGTCGTCATCATCGTCTTCGAAGACGTTGTTGTCGTCATATTATCACAGTATTCTTCCTTCATCATTTTCACCACTAATATAACGTCTCCCGCTATCACCACTATTATCCTTACTATCACTACAGTCACCACTTCCACACTTACTATTATCACCGTTATTACTATTGTCGCCATCAACCACCGAAACTACCAGAGACGAAAACACTCTCTTTCTCTTTCTATTTCTCTCTCTCTCTCCGTCTCTCTCTCTCTCTCTCTCTCTCTCTCTCTCTCTCTCTCTCTCTCTCTCTCTCTCTCTCTCTCTCTCTCTCTCTCTCTCTCTCTCTCTCTCTTTCTCTCTCTCTCTCTTTTAAAAGAGATTCATTCGACCCTGCCAGAAGCTTCATCTGGCTCTAGGAGCTTTTGGGGCTGAAATATATCTCGCTTTACGAAATCTGGTTGTGCTGTATATTACAAGTTTACAGATATTTACAATAGCAAAGCATGCCGGCGAGAAATGCTCTCCATTGCGAGGTTAGATGCAGAAAAAAAAACACAAATAAAAAAGATAGGTAGATAAAGGAGAGGATCAAAATAATAAGATGCCAGATATTACAATATATTGCTTCATTGTTCATCTCACTGAACCCTAAAGATTTAAATTCCATCAAATTTCAACGTTTCTGCGGAAAGTTTGTTCATTGACAACGCTGTCTGGGAAATCGTTTCTAGCTACTTGTAGATTATATCTATGTCCTGATAGCTTGAGGTCATTGGTTCTCTTCTGGTTAACATTTAGTATGAAAATATTTCTAGTACTGATGCTACCAATTCCCTTTAAAGTCTTGTGCATTTGTGTGAAGCGGCCTTGCTGTGGATGTGCTGTGTCTTACTGCACTGCTTCTGACCCAGGGTAGTGGACGAGATGCAGGGATGACCCGTCATCCAGGAGGAGCCAAGATAAGAGGGAGGGAAGGGGGTGGATGTGAGTGGAGTGGAATGAGGATGGAATGGGTGGGAGTGGATTTTATGCCTTTTCTT
Source organism: Oratosquilla oratoria (assembly GCF_046742065.1). NCBI lineage: Eukaryota > Metazoa > Arthropoda > Malacostraca > Stomatopoda > Squillidae > Oratosquilla > Oratosquilla oratoria. The sequence goes on from NC_134809.1 coordinate 6,982,959, forward strand.
TTTTGGCTAGCTCCCTTATAAGGGTGAAAGAGCCTTTGGTATATGTATGTACATTTGTGTAAAATCACCCCCTTTAGTCTCGACTCAAATGATTTGAGAGATTTTCGTTTGATTTGTTCCCCATATTTGGTATGAGTGTTGCAGAGCTCCGTTGTACCCTTTCCATTCTGTTAATGTCGCCAGCCTCATAAAGAAAGTGCCTTAGTTGTTGTTGTTTTTTCCAATTTTTCGAGAAATTTACTTAGACACTAGATATGATATTGGTAACTATACCACTAGGAACGCCACCTGGTGAAGAATTTATTTAGATAAAAATCCAGAAATCGGCGAAAAATAATTTAGTCAATGTATTTATGAGGGTGACGATTTCAAACGTGAATTTTCTAATGACCTGGTTGATGACAGCTGGAATTTTGAAGTCATTAGATTGTGCTATTAAATTTTGGATGTTATTTGAATTTTTTGAGTCAGAAACGTGATAGTATGTGAGTAATAATAGTGATGATTACATAAAAATATTTTTATTCTCCTTTATGGTTATTGTTTTTTAAATAACTTGTGGTATTGTTATTTTTTTTTCCTATGTGCACAATTTCACATTTAGTTGCATTTATATATATATATATTTACACTTTGGTTAGATTTCATTAGCCACTTTTCAGAACTGCTGTAGGTTGTCTAACTCTTCTTGAATATCCAGTTGATGTAAGTGATCATTTGCTACTCTGCGCTGCTGAAGATCGTCAGTAAATTTGGAAAGAATAGATTTCGTTCCACGATTTGTGTCACCATGAACATTAGTGGTCTAAGAACGGAACCCTGGGGAACTCCACTCGAAACATGTTCCAGATAGAAGTTTTATCACCCAAAACAACTCCCTCTTTACGATTATTCAATCAATTGTTACATGCATACATGTACCAAAGACTTTTGCTCCCTTACAAGGGAGGTAGCCAAAAAACAAAGGCATAAAATCCACTCCCACTCATTCCATCCCCACATGCTCCACTCCCATTCACCCCTCTCCCTCCTTCCCTCTTATCTTGGCTCCTCCTGGATGACGGGTCATCCCTGCACCTCGCCCACTGCCCTGGGCAATTGTTAAGCCAGCATAATAGAAAACGTCTAATTCCATGGAAAACGAGTTTTGATAGTATTCCTTCGTGGGGGCGCTATCAAAGGGTTTATCAATGCAGTTCGATATGTTTTGGTGCGAGCAACTCAAACCCTTCCATGGGCAACAGAGAGATCTAGAACTTATCGTGCCATTTACTCCTTACTTGTGTGAGACTGGTTTCTTAATGTTCCTAAATATCAAAACAAAGGCCAAGACTCTTCTAGATCAGAGGTCAGCAACCTTTGGATGAGGCTGTTTTAGTTTCTTTCATGTGCTGAACCCTACGTGTTTCTTTGTGCGCAAGTTAATGTCAATTCATTTGCACTGTATTACTGTAGAGAGGCTGTCAGTAAACGTTAAATCATGGACGATTTGGTTTTACCCTGATGTCTTGTCGTCAGGATTTGTCTGTTTGAAATAGTGACGTTATCTTCCGATGCTGAGACGATTTCAAAACCAGTTGGTGTGTCAGAGTTAACCCTTTTACGTGTCATGTTTGGAACGAGTGTGGTACATACAAACATATACCAAAAGCTTTACCCCCTTTCAAGGGAGGTAGCCAAAGAACAAAGGCTTAAAATCGACTCCCACCCATTTCATCCCTACACATTCCACTCCCATTCACCACCCCTCCCTCCTTTTCGTGGCTCCTCCTGGATGACGGGTCATCCCTACATCTCGCCCACTGCCCTGGGTCAGAAGTAGTGTGGTGCTTTGGAAAATAAACGTTGCTCTTCAATACCCTTGATGAAAAACAATAAAAGAGATACAAAAATTTGTCATTATCTTTTATGTAGTTATGGTATAATTGCACTATCAAAACATACTTTAGTGTAAAGACAACATGCATTGTCCTGTTGTAGTAACCGAGTAAATTTAGTTTTTCACTTAGATTTGTACCACTGATCTGTCCTTTCTTGTCTCATAATAACTTTGAAAGAAAGTACGATAGAATTTTTGTGAAATCTTAAAGTGCACAAACACAAGAAAGGCTAAAATGTTCTGTTTAGAATACTTCCTTTTGTCTGTTTTTCGATTATTTTTTCCAAAAAAGTAAACTCCCTTTCAAGTCTGCGGATTCAAATCAATCTCATTTTACTCAGCTGTCTTTTATACTCATTCTGTCTACCACCAAGCGATTTTATTTAGTTCAAGGAAACCCTTTGAATACTAAAAAGAGACAAATAACTCTCCACAGTGTTTCCATCTACGCGATCCTCCCTTTTTCGCCAACCACTGTGATGTCGCAGAATCAGCGATGCGACAGCCAATGCGGTGAAGGAGAGGAAGGAAGGGTGGTGGTGTGTGTGTGCACAATATGACGTCATCAGAGGAGGGTTGTGACGTCAGCAAGCAGACACGGAGACGACGATCTTCGAACCAGTGACCTGTTGCATGCAAGTCTTTGCTTTGCAGTTGCTTGTACATGCAGGGCTGGATCGCCCGTTTCATGTGCCTTGTTTTCTTTAGTGGATTTTCCATTTCTGAGACTTTAAGCACTATTTTCTTGGCCATAACCGGCGCTTCTATCCTTAGGGGCAATATCACAGAGGCATCAGAGAAGAGATAAGATAAAGATTTAAGGAAAGCAGTAGACATAAGAGATAGTTAAAAGGATTACCATTTATCTATCTATTTATTTATGTTTACTCGTTTAATCATTTATCTATGTATTTACTTGTTTATTTAATTCTTTCTTTTTTACTTATATATTTACTTATTCATTCTTATTTCAATTTTCTATTACTTTTCTAAAGGAAACTATCCTCAAAAAATACTGCGTAAAAGTGATGTAGTTAATACCCTATACAAGACACTTTAAACACAATCAAATTCTCTTCGATATACATTTGGATTGGAAAATCTATATATCTAACATCAGTGAGACTTCTTTGATTATATCAGGTGTTCTGTACTGTTTACAAAGTTCCTCAGCCCATTCTCAGCTATTGGTCGTATACAGGAACCTCATCCGCCCCTGAGATGAGTATGCAGCTCACGTTTGAAGTGATTCGTCTTATTCAGCGTATCTGAGCGTAGTCTCAAGTCATGTGGTTCTTGCATCGTATTCATTAATCAAAGGCGTTATCACACTAAGCAATTCTCCCTTCGACTTTTGGAACAGGTTTGCAGCCTGCAGCTTCCGGGAAGGGATCTGATAAGCTGAAGGAAAATTATTTTCCTCCAGGATATCAAATGTAATATTGTTGTGAAAACAAAATAGTTTCCCATGGAGGTTGGAGGAAAAGTAGCCTCAACGTTGAATCTCCCTCTCTCTCTCTCTCTCTCTCTCTCTCTCTCTCTCTCTCTCTCTCTCTCTCTCTCTCTCTATCTCTCTTTCTCTCTCTCTCTCTCTCTCTCTTCCTCTCTCACTCTCTTTCGTTCTTTCTCTTTTCTCTCTCTCTCTCTCTCTCTCTCTCTCTCTCTCTCTCTCTCTCTCTCTTCCACTACAGTATATATGGTCACCTTCCTACTAAACTTGATAACATCGCCCCATCAAACCTTCAAAAGAAGAAAAAAAAGTCACCCAAAGATGTCCTTTTTTATATAAAAACTTTGAGCAGAGTCGACTCATAAATCTTCCCTTCTCTTTAAAGACGTTGTGTCTCTCCTTCAACATCGATTCCGTTTTCAAATTTGAAAAAAAAAGTTTCTCCCTCTCGAATATCATTTTGAATCTGTCATTTCAATCTCCAGACCAGCGATTTATGGTACAGTCCATG
>NC_134809.1:6996798-7024298 GCF_046742065.1 Oratosquilla oratoria
TTCAGTTTCTAATTTCTTAAGTAACTTCTTATGTGGTACTTTGTCAAAAGCTTTTTTAGGTCTAGAAATGCACAATCAGCCCATCCATCTCTTTCTTGTATTATATCTATTAGCCTTGAATAGAAACATATTAAATTGGTGACGCATGATCGTCCTTGTCTGAATCCAAATTGCCTTTGATTTAGCACGTTGTTGTTTTTTCTAAATATTTTACCCATCTACTTTTGACAATTCTTTCACGTATTTTTGCTATTGTACTTGTTAGAGAGACTGGTCTGTAGTTGGTAGGGTCTTCTTTATTTCCCCTTTGATATATAGGTACTATATTTGCTTTTTTCCAATCTTCTGGAACTTTTCCTTCTTTCAAGAATTTTTTTATTATGCTATGTATTTTGTCTGCCAGTTCATTCCTGCATTCTTTCAAAATCCAGTTTGCTATTTCATCTGGTCCATGCGATTTTCTGACATCAAGATTACTCAAGTGTTTCATTATTTCATTCCTTGTTACTTCTATTTCTTTCATAGGGGGGACTTTCTCTTTCCATTCAATCTCTTCAGGTTGTATGTTCTCCCTTGTAAACACTGATTTAAAATGCTTGTTCATAATTTCTGCTATTTCTATTTCCTCTGTGTATTCAACTCCTCCTTGTCTTAATTTCTCTAAACCTTGTTTGTTTTTCAGTTTGTTGTTTACAAATCAGTGAAATAGTTTTGGTTGATCTTTACATTTTTCTATGACATCTTTTTCATATTTTCTCATTTCCTCTCTGCACATTTGTACATATTCATTTCTATAACTAGTATATATATTTTCCATTTTTCAGGTCTTTTGTCTTTCTTCTATTTGGTCTTCTAACTCCCTACAACTTTTGTTGTACCAGCACTTTACATATTCTTTTTCTTGTTTTTGTCTTGGGACATACTTTTCCACTCCTTTTTTATAATTTTTTGTCAAAATATTCCATTTCTCTTCCACTGTTGTTTCTTCTTTGTATATTCTTTCCGTTTTGTTTTTGAAAGAATTCTCTTATATGATCAAAGTTTGTTTTTTCATACATCATTCTTCCTTTTCTATATTGTTCATTTCTTTTCATGTATTTTTCCTCATTTAGTTCCAATTTAATCAATATGTGGTCAATTGTACTTATTGGTGTTTTATATTCAATCTTTTTCACTATTCTTGGCTCAGATGTGATTATTAGGTCTAGTCTCGATGATTCTTCTTCATTTCTATACCTGGTGTTCTCCTGTATCCACTGTGTCATTATATGGTCAATAATCATCTCGAGTAGAACATTTCCCCATGAGCCGTCTCCACCCTTTACTGTCATCTCTTCTCAGCAGACTTCTTTGCAATTAAAGTCGCCCATCATAACTATCTTTCTCCATCTTCCATGACCATATTTGATGTTATCTTTTTGTCTTCTAACATACTTTTATGTTCACTCTCTTCTCACGAGGCTGTTTTTGGAGGCACATAATTTATCACAAACTTTCTGCTCTTCTTATCTAGTGTCTTCCACTTCGATCATAATCGTCTCTACTGTATTCTTTCGATATGTGACACACCTCACGTTTATATCCTTCTTAGTGAGGAACATAACTCCACCCCCTATTTTTGTCTCTCTGTTTCCAATCCAATAATTATATGCATCATGTCCTACACTGTTGGGTGGTAGTGGGCCTTTTAATTTCGTTTCTACAATTCCCATTATGTCCGGTTCTTTTTCCTTCAGATAATCACTCAGCTCATTCAATCCTGTTATTAATCCATCTATATTTGTGTAAGACACTTTTAGTTTTCTGCCACTTCCATTATATTCTCTGTTTCCCTTTTGTTTTTCTCTAGTATGTCGTATTTCCTTACTTTCATATTCACTACTCTCCAATAGAATTTCTCTTTTTCTGAGTCTGTTCTCGTTTCTTTCCTTAGCTTCATGTCTTTTCTTTTTTCCTCCTCTCTTTCCTCTTTATTAATTTCTCCTTGTATCCATACCTTTTGATATTGTTCACTGTCTGCTAGTTTCCCTGTTTTTGCTAAGATATTCTCTGCTGTCGTTTGTGACCTGAATTTAATCTTAATTGGTCTGGTCTTATCTGTACTATACTTTCCGAGCCTATTCATCTCTTCAATTTGTTTCATGCTTTCAGGTTCATCTTCCTGAACTAATTCTAGTAAACTGCTTACTTCTTCTTTTTCCTCTTTGATTCTTGTGGTTATATTTAGGTTATATTTCTCTTCCATTCCTAATATGATTATACATTTCTTTTTATCTGCTAAGTCTCTTACTAAATTCTCCTTCTGTCTCATCACTTTAATAACTGAGTCTTTAGTTTGTTCTTTCATTTGCTGTTTAATTATGTCAGTAAATGCAACTCTACTGTTTTCTTGGATTTTTTTCCAACCCTGTGCTTCTTTTGCTATGGCCTCTTTATTGTCTTTATTATTCCTCTTTAATTCCTCTTTTACTTCTTTTAACTGTCTTTTTAATTCTTCTATTTCATTAGTTAAGTTTTTGTTCACCTTCTCTAGTTCTTCCAATTTTTCAACTCTCTGCGCAATCTTTGCTATGTTACCGAACCTATTCTCCCAGTGTTCGGTCATTTTTTCAATTTTTTCCTCTAGTCTTGCTAATCGGGGGAGGTTGGTATCCTCCCCCCCCCTCATTAAATCCCTGGAAATTATTATCTTCACCTTCCATTGTGCTGCTCTTATCTATATTCCTAATCTTTACATTTTTGTTAATCCCTTCTTTAAAATCCTCAGTCCTTCGTTTGTTTACAAGACGCCTGGCCTCCTGGACCAAGTCCTCCCCTTCCTCATTTCCTTCCATTTCCTTCAGTAATCCCTCTCCTTCTTCTTTTTTATCACCTTCCCACTACACCACGAGCTTTCCCCTTTCCTATAAATACAATAAGGTACTTCCTTGACGTTGAGATCCGCGTAGATTTAGCTTTTTCTTCGGAACTCCAATTCTCGCCGTCCATCCGACGAAAGTGTGTGGGTGTATTCACCTCGGATCTGCTGCAGCTGTCGAGACAGCCAGACACCACCCTAGGGCAGTGAGCTCAGAGCTCATTATTTGCCGATCTCTGGGTAGGTCTGAGACCACTCACACACCACACACCGGGACAGCAAGGTCACAACTCCTTGACTAACGTCCCGTACCTACTCACTGCTAGGTGAACAGTGTGTGTGTGTGTGTGTGTGTGTGTGTGTGTGTGTGTGTGTGTGTGTGTGTGTGTGTGTGTGTGTGTGTGTGTGTGTGTGTAATAAATGAATAAACAAATAAATGAATGGATAGGTAGATAAATAAATAAATATAAAAGTTCCAATGAAGCACCACAGCTCCTGAGTCCTATTCTGAAATTACCCCATAATTCATCACCATGACACCGATCAAGAAGAACAAGAAGATAACTTAAGAGGTTGAACTAAAGATAACTGGGTTAAGAACGTGCGATGAATTTGGATGAAACGGCTTTCCCAAAAGAGAAAGTCGAAGAAATAGAGTGGAAGAATGTGGGTATCTGCATTCTTTAATGCATGGGCTTTCACCCATTTAGTGAATTCGCACTTTTCAACGCAATGTAATATCAGCCACATTCTCCCGAAATAAGGAACTTACCTGGAGACAGATCTCATATCTTTACGGTTTTATATGGTGATACTAATTGTCAGGACTTTTTTTTTTTTTTTTTTTTTTTTTTTAGGGGGGTTGATATGAGACTGTCAGTAAGTTTTGGACTTCGAGTGTGAACCTAACAAGGTGTTTGATTATAATTGATCAGTAAGTTACGGTAATTGCTGTATTTTTTTTATTAGACTTAAATCCGTATAAAACGAACCCCATATAAGACGAACCTCCATGTAAAAAATTGATTGTGTTCCAACATGGATTTATTGAAAGTGATTTTGAAATTGATTTTGTAGGCTATGACATCTAACTTAAGTTTAATGTTATGCCAATGCATTGCATTTCTCATAATAATAATAGTAATGATAATAATAATAATAGTAATTATAATAATAATGATTATAATAATAATAATAATAATAATAATGATAATAATAATAATAATAATAATAATAATGATAATAATAATAATAATAATAATGATAATAACAATAATAATTTATTTGGCATTGAACCAATATACATGAAGTGCAGGTAATGAAAAGAACGCACAATTCGAAATAACAATTACAAATGCCTTTCTCACATGAGTCTGAACGCTGGAAAATCTATTGTAAGATATGTTTAGGGAATGATGTAACAGAACCCAATTTTGCTTGTATCCAGAGTTGTGAGATTTATAATTTTGCCAATAGAAACACCTAAAGTATATGTATATATGTATATATATATATATATATATATATATATATATATATATATATTTGTCGTTATATTTTGTGTTCCCGCGATCTGCCACCAGGGTGCAGCACCATCGGCATTGTTTTGTTTAGTTATCTATTCGGTACAGGTATCGGAGATAGACCACATGTGCCTCGGGTTTGGTTAACATTCCTCGATATTTCTAAAGTGTTTATTATTATTATTGTTATTATTATTATTATTATTATTATTATTAATAATAATAATTATAGACTAATATTTCTGACACAATCGTTAAATAACATAGGACATATTTCGTATGATAATGTGAGATAATGTGAACTTCCACTTCGTAGTCGGAAGGGTGGCTTCGCATTCGCTTAATTATAGGCTCGAATCCCGCACTCCCCTTCGATTTCCAGCAGTGACTATTCCTGCCCCAGCAGCATGACAGGCAAAGGTGACGGCTTCGCCCGCAGCTATTCAGCGCCTCCTGGCGTAGGCATCTCACCACTCCTAATCACCAGAGGTGGGCGGTCCGATTCGAAAGTCCGATTAGCCGCTTAATCTGATTCGCATTTTCGAATCGGATAATCGGACTAACCCCCAGCCAAAACGAATCGGATAATCGGACTGCCGAAAATGTAAAGCTATTTGCGATCCAGGTCGATGTCGTCTTTGTCATTTTTCGGTAATCGCTAATCGGTTTCGAATCGCGCCTACCACTGCTAACTACCAATGTATCATAAGTCATTTCACAAATATGGCGTGAATTTGTTATTAGATTGTGATTATTTTGTTTTAAATATTTTTGTTTTAGTAATACCCTTAGTAAAATAAAAGGGAAAAAATGTGATCAGTGTACGTCTTCTTCCCCTCTCTAGCTAGACTTCTTAGGACTTCGGCACTCAAATTTTTTTTCTTACTTTTTACTTTCCTCCTCTTTTTTTTTTTTTTCTCTGAGAGTAAATAGTGTCTTATCTGCCAGCAAATACAGTACGTCTGCCTCTCATGTAACCCCATTTATTTAATGTAGATAGTCAGCAATGCTGAGCGCGACTACAAGTAAAGAAAGTACGATATCGTTTCACTAAACGTATTCTTGAGCAGAAACGATGTCTGATGACCTGACATCACACGAAGTCCCCAGAAATCGAACTCTGCTCATTTCCCCGTCAACGATTCACTTCGGAGACTCGCGTTTATAAACCTTGGTCACCAGGTTGTTTAATTCGAGAAGTCTTTCCTCATCGGGTGTTCAGTTGTCGTCATTCTGCACGATCTGCAGACTGGTCGCTTTCAAGAATGACTTTGCTTGAGGACAAAGTCGAAGGCGGAACGGTCTGTCTCGACTCGTGAAGAGCTCACCACTCTTCCGTAAGAGGTTCTCCACCCTCGGAACGTGAGTCATTTTACGGGTTCGATGAATTTAATGCGAGTGTCGGGCGTTGGATTGGGGGCCACTAGAAAGCGTGCCGTCGGGAGACTGGTGTAACGGTCATGCATTCAAAAATAACGGACTCGCCCGCATTTTGATAAAAAAAAGTTCTGAAGATACTTTCACCTTGTCATCTTCTCGACAGTTTCCTCCGTTTGAGTTCGTGGTGGAGAAAGAGAAGTAGGAGGAAGAGGAAGAGGAAGTAGGAGGAGGAAGAGGAAGAAGGAGGAGGAACAGGGTAAAGGTTGTGAGCATTATAAAGGAAAGGAGGAGGAAAAAAAGAAATCAAGAAGAGAAAAGGCGATTAAAGTGAGGATAGGAGAGAAGGGAGAGGGAAAGAAAATGTGGTAGAGTAATAAAAGAAGGTGAATATAAGGAAAAAGAAGAAGTGGAAAAGAGGACAGAGATGTGAGGAAGACAAGATAGTTAAGATTAATTAAGAATGAAGAAAATGGAAAAAGGACAGATATATGAAGGAAGTACAAAGAAATGACTAAGAGGGGAAGAAAAATAAAAGGGAAAAATGAGGAGAGGAGGAAGTCGATAAGATGGAGGGGAAGAGGAAATGAAAAAAATGAAGATGGAGGAGGAGGAGGAGGGGAAGGAAAGAGGAGGAGCTTTAGAAATAGATGGCGATGGATAAGGAGAAAAGGTGATGCATGGAGGGGAGAAATGAAGGAGGGAAAAGGGAAATAAGGAGAACGCGAAGAGCTGGTTAGGAGCGGCGGGTCAAGTAACTTCCTACGAAATCCCCTCGAGAGATGCGTTATGACGTCATAACGTCATCATGACCGCGCAGATCTGCTCGAAGTGGGGGTGGGGGTAAGTTGATTATATATGTATCCTCTTTTTATTATTATTACCCAAATAATGTTTATGGAGGTCTGTCCCCGTCAAGTCGTCTATTACAAGAAGGTAGATAGATGGAGAGAGACAGAAAGAGAAAGTGATAGAAAGAGATGGAAACAAAGCGAAAGAGAGGAAGAAGAGAAAAAGACAGAGAGAAGGGGAGATATAGAGAAGAAGAGAAAGAAAAAGACAGAAAGGGAGATAGAGAGAACAAAAGAGAGAAAGGAAGATAGAGAGAACAAGAGAAAGGGAGAGGAACTCAACCAAACGACAAAAGTACAAATTCCCGTGCCGTGCATGTCCTGGTTTCCGTGTTTGTCGCTTGCCTTCCCTCCCCGTCCGCCCGTTCCCATTTTCAAAAATGGATCAAAGGGATTTGGAAACTGCGTTCCAATGACCCAAAACCTTTCAACACGACGACGACCAACTTGATAGATTTTCTCTTGAGTTCCCGCCAACTGATTTAATTCGACTGAAGGCCCAGCAGAATCCGGAATATTCGCGCATGCGCATTTGTTTTTCGTTGTTGATATTTTGTGTTTATAGTCGTTGGGACTGTATCACACCCAAGGAGCCGTGGAGGCGGTAGATATATTTTTTCCATACGATGATGCTAACGTAGGCGTCATAAGGTGCGAGTGGGTAGACGAGGATCCCGGAGATGGCGTCCTGATTATATTTATTTTGTAGCTCAAAGACCCACGTATTCTGTGAACTGGCTTGTGATCGCGTTTTCTGTAGTTATTAATATATTCAAAGTGAAAGAGAACGAATGATAAAATTCAGACTTTACATTTCATTACGCGAGTATTGTGATGCATCACCGAATCATCGTACATCAGGCATCTGATGTTGCGCGAGAGAATTTTATTCGTATCGAAGAAGTGGGTGGTAGTAGGAAAGAGTAGGATTAATTAAGAATGATTAATATGCTTCTTTGGTGTGTGTGTGTGTCTCATCCACCATAATTTGTTACCTTCCCGAATGAGACCTCAGAGCTTTTCTGTTACCCAAACTTTCGTGCCGTACTTGGAAGCGTGCGGGTTTCGTTTCCTCCTAGTCGTGGGTTCAAGTCCCGTATATCTCCTCAATTACCAGTAATTGCTGTTACTTGCTCCAGCAGTCCAAAGGTAACAATTTTGGGACACACACAGTGGAAGTTTTTCAGGCTGGGAGCGAGGCTCGAACTCGGGACCTCAACCTTGGGATCCTGAAACACTAATCACTGCACTGAGAAGTCGTATTTGTACTGGTGTAGCGGTGCCTATGTTCTGGGACCATGCCCCAACCCCCAAGAATTGGAGGCCAAACTGTCACAAGAAGCCTTTGCCAGATTCCAATGGATGTCAGAGAATAATTTGGATTTTGCATACTTTCAGATCCTGTCAATCATCTCACTTTCATAAAGAGTTGCAGCCCTTGGGGGCTGGCATTCAGTCCCTGGACAGGGCTCGAGCCCTCTATCATCTTCAGTAGTATTTCTTCCACCTTTTCACAAGCTAATATCTGGCAACTGCTCCCCTTCTACTCTTTTTTTACTTGTGACATTGAAACCACACTAACCAAATACAACACCCTTCTGAATCCTCTCTCTCACGAAAGGACAGAGTCCACTTGGCCAGACTGCGGTGCGGTCACCACCCAGCACTTCTAAGCTACCAGAAGAGGCTGGATGACTGCATTGTGAACAGCTGCCCAGGATGTAACACTTCACCCCATACCATACAACACATAATGGAAGACTGCATTGCACACAATCAAGCACGCAAACAACACAACATACACTCTATAAAGGATTTGTGGGAAAACCCAGTTTCGGATATGGCATTCCTTGGGGAGACGGGACTGCTCGGACGGACAGTCTAGGGAATGACAACAACAACAACAACAATAACACAGACAACAGTCCAAAGTCTTGACCCAGAGAGACCAATGGGAAAGCCGGAGGACCATTACCAACCCCTGTGGGGTTGTGTGTTTCCAGTCTTTGAAACTCTAATGAAAATTATTATTATTAATAGCAATGAATAAACCAGTACAGGGCAAAAAATGAATGTAAAGTACAAAATAAAGTTTATTTACAATTCGATATCACAAAATTCTTTCACCATTTATCAAACTTCCGATTTCTTAGGCAGCTTTTATGGAAGGCGGTAAATCTCTTGTGGTTGTTCCTGATGTTGTTAACGACATTGCTAAGAGTGCACTTCTGGAGAGGCAGAGAGTGGCGCATAGTAAAGGGACCTTGTTGCGTTCGTTCCAGGTCCTGTACATGAGCACAAGTACCTAATGCTACAAACAATTGGTAAAAAAAAAAAAAAACTGTTAATAAATACAGTCACAGTTTCCTCACAACTACGTCAATATCATCTATTTATATAACACAATACCAATAATACATAATATATAACAACGTGGAAGGCAGAAGTGGATGGCATGAACTACAGGAGAAGACAGAAAATGGGATGGATGGATGGGGTGAAGACAGCCTTGGACACAAGGGGAATGTCTGTCAAGTAGGGAAGGGAGAGGGCATGAGACAAATGTGAATGAAGAGTGTTTGTGACTGGATGATAAATTGAAGCTGCCCAAAGGTATTACTTCTTAACTGTTTTGTAAATTCTGGATTGGATGAGTGGGGAGGGTTGCCATGTAATGAAGCAGCGGGGGTTAACAAGCTTTGGCTATCAGGCCCTGTTGTGGAGGTGTTGTCTTTTGTTGCATTGCTTCTGACCCAAGCATTGGGCACGGGACAGAGATGACCCTTTATTTACATGGAGCTTAGATAAACGGGGCAACAAAAGGCTGTCAGATGGGTGTGGAATAGATGAAAGGTGGGTGTGTCTTGGCTGGGCCACTCCATTATAATAGGGAAATGGGTCTTTTGAAATATATATGTACATTATATATAGAGTGAAGGTGAACACTTCACACACAAATTATAAATACATGCACTACAATATATCATTGTAGCTTAACCATACCTACCTTGTCCAAGGTCATGTATAAGACTGCGTACATAAAACCCTGCACCACAATGTACAGTCAGGTACATAAGTGGTGGCTTCCAACCAACAAGACACAAATTGTAGCAAGTGACAGGGCGTGCCTCCCTTTGTACATGTTCACCCATCCTGACAAAAAATAAGAATAATGATGTAGTATAAGAATGACCTCATCTGCACTACAGAGAATTGTACTGTGTGTGTGTGCATGTGCAATAAAAATACTAGAAATGTGTGTTCACAAACGCTGGAGTAACCACCAGGAAAGATACATTAACATGAATTTATTTTTCCTGGTGGTTACTGCTGCATATATATATATATATATATATATATATATATATATATATATATATATAAATAAACAAATGGGAAGCAAGGGGACACTGATGACTGGAAGATGTCAATCAATCTGTTACTCCAGGTCTCTCTTTCAAGAGATCCCTGGCCCCCAGGTACCTGGCAACAGCCACCAGATTGGCCCACAAGTCACTCAAAAAAAAGGACATTGTGTTCATTGTCTTCTGGGTGGTGATTACATTTGGGGCAGTTTGCTTCTGTGGCCAGGCCTATTCAGTGTTGGTATTGTTCTAAGGTTGGATGATAACCTGAATGCAACCTTGTCAGTGGAGTTATTTACTGTTGTGGGAGGGATTTCTCTTTAGGGCCTGCTGTAGTACAGAGTCGGGGTTGGTCATGGAGTGCTGATTTTGTGATCTGAGTGTATATTTACCTTGTTGTATTTAACTAGTTGTATCTTACGGGAAGGAAAACTACACTCATAGTGTCCTGCCTTTGTATCTTTTATGGATTGGTTGCATGGTGTAAGTGTTATGTTGTTGATGTTTGAGTAGTATACTGTTTTTTTTAATTGGTTATGCTTATGTCATGGAATATATCAACAGAAACATTACTCACTCCAGACAGCCATGAATAAAAAAACTACCACATAGCAAAATTAAATGGCCAAACCCTTTCATTGAAAATGAACTAAAAAATCTTATACTCATACGACATTCAGCCCACATCTCAAAGAACTGACTGCAAAAATCAACAAGAAAACAAACCTATTGGAAGCTACCGTAAGCACAGACTTTGGACAACAAAAGGAAACTCTAATATCCATCTATAAACAGTTCACAGACTATTCCTCCACAGGATGGTTCCAAACAATCAGTTAATCAAACACAATCAACTAACAGACACTGCAGAATGGAGCACTGAGAGTAATAACAGGATACACTAAACCACCTCTATTGGACACCTACACAGAGGTCAAAATCCTCCTAATAGAACATAACAAGAAAATGACAGGAACACAATTCTATACCAGCACCCTTAAAAACACACACCCTTCATACTACATCTCACAAGTACCACAAACAGAAAAAAAAATGTATCAGCAGCATACTACTCAAACATTTATCACAACCTTCCACACAGAAACACATTCATATCCAGATAACTAAACAAGCCCTTCAAGAAAGACCATCAAACTAAGCACTCCAACAACAGCAACCCCCAGTTGAAGCCCCACAGAGAAAACCCTCCCATACCAGACAATAATCACACTAGCACACCTACGCTTAAGACATCATCTGTCATTAAGACGGTACCAACACAGAATAGTCCTGAGCATAGATCCAAACCCCCCCAAATGGAACCACCACACAGAAGATATAGAACACTTCATACTACAATGCCCCACACTAAAAATCTCCATACAACAACATAATATTTCTTCTCTAAGTGACTTATGGTCCCGCCCGGAAGTTGTTGCCAGTTTCCTGGAGGCCATGGGTCTTCTGCAAGAGAGACCAGGGGCAACAGATTGATTGATATGTGATGGGATGGATGAGTAGAGTTGAAGGGTCTTGCATAGAACTATGTGATCATCCTATTTATGTGTTGTTCTGTTTGTAGGACTTTGGTTTCTGTGGGTAGTTGTTCTGTTGGGATGGTTTAGGTACATCTTATTATTGTTTTTAATGCCCAAATCATTGTTTAAATCTTAACTCATTCCTTTATCATTTTATGTACATATACCAAAGGCTTTTTACCCCTTACAAGGGAGGTAACCATAAAAACAAAGGCATGAAATTCACTCCCACCCATTCCTTCCCTTTATCATTCTAAAGCAAGAAAATCAGCCACTCACCTGGCTAGATCTGAATATCTTTTACCCTCCTTCTTGAGTGCAGAATAGACAGGAGGAAGTTGCAGGATGCTTCCAGAGAACCCCTTTAAGGCTTCCTCAACACTGGCTTTTGTCACATGATCTGTTCATACACCAAAATACATTTATCTGATGAAAGTAAGAGCAATACAGAATACATCTCAAATCTTCATTGTATATACTAGTACAGGTGAACCCTGTTATTTACATATTTAAAGGGGTTAGGCAACTGAAAATGCTGCAAATAACAAAAAATTTAATATTTGTGACACACAACTCCTTTACATAATTATCATAATTCTCTCACAAAACTGGCCACTGGATTCTCATATTCACTCATGTTTAATTCTTATACATTCAGACATCACATGTCATACAGAAGTTTCTCAAATTAAATCACAAATAATAACAAATAATTAGGGCAGCAAGAACACTTCTCTTTGTCAGACATTCCACATGGCATCCATCAAATCCAAGTGCCTTCCTAGCTTTCTTTTCTCTCAATGTACTTTGTATCTCATCTTTTGCTGTAACCTCATCGTTCTCCTCTCCATCAAAATGATCTAAGGATAACAACAAATAAAACTTAGATGTAACAACCACACAATTGGCTTTGTGTATCAGTATGCAGAGACGAATGATGGGTACCTACAAGCGGTAGTCCATTAGAGCATTATTTCCCTGCCACCCATGCCCAAGACCCATCAACTTCCTCATCTTTATTTGGAGGTGCAGTCCTGAGGGGTTGGCATTTGAATTCTGGGCTGATCCTAATCTCTTTCTCTTTTTCTCTATCAACATCCAACTGTATTTCCTCCTCTTTACATAGGGAGAATATACACCTGCTAACTACTCCCCTTCTCCTGCTAGTTCTTCTTCTTCTTCTTCTTCATACGACCTTAATCCCACTGTATTGCAGGATCAGCTGCTCGAGTTATCCTTCTCCATTTGTTCCTATCCATTGCATCCTCCTCTTGCACTCCTAGTTTCCTCATGTCATACCTCGTTATGTTTCTCCATCTCATTCTTTATCTCCCGATGCTTCTTCTTCTCCCCTTAACTTCGGCCATCATCACCTTCTTCACTGGTTCATCATCCTCTCTCCTTTTAACGTGATAGTTGGTACTACATTAATACACCCATACTAATACATTACAGACAATAGCCCAAATTTTCTTCCCCAAGAGATCTATGGAAGGGCTCAAGGACCATTGCTACCTAGGCTACTGCACCAGTGAAATGTGGCCATAATTGTAATCAAGAACTGCATTGTCTATCCTATGGGGACAGGCTGGAAACCTATAGATTAATAACTCTGAGGGGAAAAGATACAAATATTTGATTATCTTGTACAAATGCACAGAGGAGAAGGAAATTATAGACAAACATAGGTACATAGATGCCTACTTTTCCTCCTTGTATGGGGGATGACTAAGTCAAAGCATACACCAACCCCACACCCATCAAAAACTCATTCAATGTTTCTCTCATTTAACCACATGGGCGTCATGAGGCGTGAGTGGGTAGACAAGGATGCCGGTGTTGGTATGTTGATTACATATTTTTTCTTTTGTAGTTGTACATGAGTTGCCCCCAGATTCTGTGAACTGGTTTGATAATGATTTATGTGTTTATTATTACTCAGAGTAAAAGAGAATGAGTAATACAGCAGTGACTTTATATTTCATAATGTGAGTAGTGTGATGAATCGTACATATGGCAGCCGATACTGCATGCAAGAATTTGACTCGTACTGAAGTGGTTAAATGTCTCATGGATGAAGGGTCCTCCTTGTCCCCTACCACGTCACTCAGGTCAAAACTAATGCAGTGTGACTCTTTCAATAGCAGGGTGTGACAGCTGGAGATGGTTTACACCCACTGCTTCATTATATGGTGACTTCCCTCTCCTCATCCATTCAAGAGAACTTACAAAGCAGGCAAGAACATCTCTTCAGGCTGTCTACTAACTTCAACTATATTTCCTCTACCTTTTCACAAAGAAGATCTAACTGGTAACTGCTCCCTTCTTCCTACTCCTAGAGACCAGCGACACAGAAACAATCCCACGTTATAATAATAATAACGGTTGCCTTAAATTTCACTGACTGGGAACCCACAGCCCTACAACAGTTGGCAACCTTCCCATTAATCTTAAGGAGCAGTCACTAGTTGTCAGTTCTCCTGAAAAGGTGGAGGCTATATAGCTAAGGTTGAATGGGAGTGATCTTGGTGCTTAGTGCAGAGAATGAGCGTCAATTCATCAAGGTTGCATTTCTAGAAGGAGATGAGAGTGTTGACAGGGAGGTGGGTTTCTCTGAAGTTCGTTTTGCAAAATCACCACTAGCAGGTACCCATTAATATAATAATAAATGTTGACTTGAGTATTACTGTGAGAGAGAGAGAGAGAGAGAGAGAGAGAGAGAGAGAGAGAGAGAGAGAGAGAGAGAGAGAGAGAGAGAGAGAGAGAGAGAGAGAGAGAGAGAGAGAGAGAGAGAGAGAGAGAGAGAGAGAGAGAGAAAGAGAGAGAGAGAGAGAGAGAGAGAGAAGGGTGGGAAAGACTGAATTATGTCACAAAAGAGATGAGGTCTGGTGATGCACAGTGTAGTTGCATACAGGTTCAGGTACTCAATTTTAATTCTCATGCACAATGTAATGAGGAATAGACATTTGGGAATGGATTCTAAGAGGAGACTGTATGAAGGAGTGATTGTGCCAACAGCACTGTATGGAGCAGAAACAGGGAACATACGAGAGGAAGAGAGAAGGAGTTTGAATGTGTTTGAGATGAGGTGTCTGAGAAGTATGATGGGGGTTACTAGGCTAGATAGAGTGAGAAATGAGAGGGTGAGGAGGAGAACAGGGGTGGAAAGGGAGTTGTTGTTGTTGTTGTTGTTGTCGTTCCCTAGACTGTCTGTCCGAGCAGTCCCGTCTCCCCAAGGAATGCCATAGCCGAAACTGGGTTTTCCCACAAATCCTTTATAGAGCGTATGTTGTGTTGTTTGCGTGCATGATTGTGTATAATGCAGTCTTCCATTATGTGTTGTATGGTATGGGGTGAAGTGTTACATCCTGGGCAGCTGTTCACAATGCGGTCATCCAGCCTCTTCTGGTAGCTTAGAAGTGCTGGGTGGTGACCGCACCGCAGTCTGGCCAAGTGGACTCTGTCCTTTCATGGGAGAGAGGATTCAGAAGGGTGGATATCTGGGGGTCTGGCATGCAGCAGTGTGTTGTCTTTCAGTGTGTTAATGGAGCAGTGAGTGATATGATTATGAATATGTTTCCGGAGGCTGGTATTTGGTGGTTGTGGAGGAAGAGAAGAGAGTATCTGTGCGTGATAAAGGTCTTTGGGTGTTGTTTTAATGTTTCTTGGTGTGTGTGGGTGTTTTGCTATGTAGTGTAGCGGGTGTAATGTGTTTGTGGTGGCTGCGGCAAGTGTTTGTGTGCCTCTCATGTCGAGGTGGTCCTTGACTTTGAGGACTTTTGTTTCATGGTGTAAATGGTCTGTAGGTGTTGTATTTGTGCAGCCTGTAATTGTTTTTAGGGCTTTGTTTTGTATGATTTGAAGGGTGTTGTGGTGTGTCTCACTGAGATTAGGAGCCCATGCAGGACTCCCATAATTCAACACTGAGTGTATGCATTGTTTGTATATTGTTATATTAGTTTCTTTGTTTTGTCCAAATGTTGTTCCAGTGATTGACTTAAGTGCGTTAAGTCTGGGTGTGCATTTGTTTTTTATGTTTGTGATGTGTTGTTTGAAAGACATGGGTGGAGACTTCAACGCCAAGTCGTCTGCCTGGTATGTCAACAACCCTGACACAGACAGAGGGCTTGATATACAGACTCAGTTTGACTCATTGACTATCATGAACAACACACATAATCATACACATATCCCACACCAAGCCCTCTACACTCCCTCCTCTCCCTGCCTAACCCCAACAACATCATGGAGAGTGGTCAGAACCCTTGGCTCTGACCACCTTCCAATCATCATCACCACCAAAACAAGATGCACCCCAGTTGGCCACAGACACACTGGAAAGGGAGTTGGGAGATAGGGTTGATGAAAGAGTATTAGGATGGTTTGGACACATGGAAAGAATGAGTGAAGAAAGACTGGTAAAAGAGGTATGGAAGGCAGATGTGGAGGGAGTGAACATGAGGGGACGTCCTAGGATGAGATGGATGGATGGGGTGACGAGGGCTTTGGGTAAGAGGGGAATGTCTGTTGAGGAAGGACGGGAGAGGACAGAAGACAGGGGTGAATGGAGAATGGTTGTATATGGATGATGTTGTGATGCATGAGGTGGAATGGGTGGGGGGATGGGGGGTGAGGGACTATGTGTGAGCAAAATTTGACGCAGCCCAAAGGGATTTCTCCCCGTCTTCTCCTTTTATGCATGGGGGGACGGAGAGGGGGGGTCGCCGATTTAAGGAAGCAGCCTTGCTGTGGATGTGCTGTGACTTGCGACACTGCTTCTGACCCAGGGCAGTGGACAAGGTGCAGGGATGACCTGTCATCCAGGAGGTGCTAAGATGGGAGGGAGGGTGTAGGGGAGTGGAGTGTATTCAGGGATGGAATGGGTGGGAATGATTTTATGCCTTTTTCTTTTTGGCTACCTCCCTTGTAAGGGGGAAAAAGCCTTGGTATATGTATGTATGTACAATATCAGCAATAGGTCAAACAGACATCAGCCAAGTAATCCTATCTCTCCATACTAAAAGTGACAATTCATGGGTAGATTGCAATAGTTTTACCCTAACAGAAGTTTAGATAAGCACCTAAGCAAGATGCTGTAATGACTGTCATTTATCTTATATTATTTCTTTATTTGTTTTGTTATCATTTGTCTATTTGTTTATTTTTATTTGCTTGAATCTCATTTATTATCAGTTATATGTGAATTTATTATTATTTACTATTTACATTTTTGTTTATTATTTAACTATACCTATGCATTTATTTTATTTATCATTTACTTTATTATAGTTTTTATTTATTCATTCATTCATTTATTTATTTATCATTATTATAATCTTTTTTCGCATCCGACCTAGATATGGACCAAAAGGTCTCCTGTCAGCATGCCCCACCTTTGTAATCCTTTGTTTAGCACTTACCTTAGGAAAAGAAAGTTGATGCACTACCCAACATATCCGATACACCAGTGACAACAGATATGAAGGAAAGATGATGTGAAAGCAACAAGAAGATAAAGTTAACAATGGAAAGAGATATATATATGAACTCTTGTGAATTACAGAAGTGAATTCAAGAACAAGAGAGAAAAAAGTGAAACTGACTAAAAATCTTTTCATATCTGCAACACTCAAAACCAATACAGCACATGCATGATGTTAGTTCACATCTCAAATACAGCTAAAACAATGAGGTGGTTCTCACCATAAGGCTTCTCTTCACACACAGTTCCTATGTCATTGTAAGTGTCTGTACTTTTGCCCAGGACACCAGAGACTTTGTAACATTTTTCACTTGTAAGCAAACTCTTCAGTTTCCAGCAATCCTGGCCAGCTCCAACAACTGCAATGCAGAAATTGTGTCAAATATACCAACTGATCTTTTATATTGTCACAATAATTATTGACTTTATTTGTTCATGTTATGAATGTGTGCTCTGATTCAACTATCCCCTTATAAAGGGGAGGAGAAAGCCTTGTTATATATACTTATGGTTTTCTGCAACTACTGTAATTTCCTGATGATAAAATAATCAACAAGAGGGAAGGTATTTCTGACTGTGGATAACATGGAGAATGCAATAAGACAATCAATGATGATCATAAAAGAGGATTTTTCAGACTGTTTTGAAAAGTGAAAGGGACCTTAGAATAAGTGTGTAATGTTCCAAGGGAAGTACTTTGAAGGGGACCAAGGTCTTATTGCTATAGGTAGGGCACTTTTCTTATTTATCAAATAGATCAGTACTTTCCACACAGACCTTACATATTCTATTTATCTATGTATATACCAAAAGGCTTCTTCCCCCTAATAAGGAAGATAGCCAGCCAAGGCATGTACTCATTCCTCACACATCCCACATCCTCCCATTTATATTCCTTTAATCTAAGCTCCTTTTGGATGAAGGGCCATCTCTGTACCCTACCCACTGCCCAGGTCATAAGCAATGCAGCAAGACACAGCACATCCACAGCAGGGCATGGCAACCTAAACTGGTTTACCCCCACGACTTCATTTATATGGTAACTCTCCCTCCTTATATCAATGGAGACAACAAGGAGAAATCCCTATTGGCTGCATCAACTTATTCCCAATCATTCTACACTCACACCTACCTCCCACACAAAAAACAAAAGTTACTACACACAGATAGTAGATTTCATAATGAGATACAAACACAACAGATTACTGAACATGTTGATGAACTTAACAAAACAGGACAGTGATGACACTATACCCAGTACTCCAGTTGCTGAGGAGTCCAGCGTTCCTCCATGACCAAGTTTGATGTGTTCATTACTGCCATACTTGAGTTCTGGAAAGCAGAGGTCATAATTGAGATTCAAACCAATAATGGCCAGGTATTGAAAGACTTATATTTGAGATTAATGATGGGTACCTGCACATGGTGCTCCTTTGGGATGGATAATGGAGAGCATCCTCTCCTAACCAAATGTCTTCAACACCTATCAACACTCTCACTTCTTACTAGAAGTGGCCTGATTAAATAGCACAAGGTCCTTAGATCAGGCCTAAAATTCAATCAAAATCCACTTTTTTTTCACATAAACTGTCCTTCTCATACTGGCTACTGTGATAGAAACAGACATGTACAAAAGTCCATAATCAGTCAATGTGGGGCCATGAGTTCCCAGTCAGTGAAACTTGAGTCAGCAATTAATCAAATTTATGTTCAATACAGCTAGTCAGCAATAATTTCACTAAAACTGTGTTTGCACATCTATATATTTGTATATATACCTAATAGTGCTTGATTAGGAAATAATTCAAGTACAGTATTATGTCTATACACGATGACTTGTCCCAATTCATTTCAAACTAATGTATATTTTGAAGATAAACCATTTCTGCTGCCATGGTGTTTAAATGTTTTATGATATTTTTGCAAAATTAAACTTCTTAAATCCAATATTTACTTATAAATCCTCCCTGCACCCAGGTTGCATTTGATAACTTTTTGTACTACCTTACAGACAAATGATTTTATTCAGTAGAGAAAATATCCAGGGGTAAGTTATACAATAGAAAGTGGATAGTTTTAAGGATTTGGGGTTGGATGTGGCAGGAACTGGAGTGGGGGTATAGTTAAATTGTAGATTGAGAGAAACAAGTAAATGACTTGGGGGATTAAAAAGTGTCATGAGAAATAGGCATCTAAGACTGAATGAAGAGGTGATTGTGCCAACAACACTGTATTGGGCAGAGACTTGGAGTTTGAAAACCAGAGAGGAGAAGTATGTTTTTGAGATGAAGTGTCTGAGAAGTATGATAGGGGTTACAAGGTTGGATAGAGTGAGAATTGAAGAGATGAGGAGGAGAGTAGGTGTGGACAAGGAGGTGGCAGATAGGGTTGATGAAAGAGTATTGGGATGGTTTTGACACATGTGTTTAAAGGTGGAAGAAATAGAGATGAAGTTGATAAAGAGGGAACTCCGGCCCAGTTCAAAGAGTAAGTGTCAGCCCTTGGGAGTGCATCTCTAAATTGATCTGAGGAAGTTGACAGAGTTTGAAGATGGGCAGTAGGGAGATGATTCTCTTTGATGTCCGTCTTGCAAGATCACCTCATGCAAGTACCCATTGTTGGTCCCTTATTCAGGATAAAATCAGAAATACAAACACAATCTGCGATGCAAATATAAAACCAGAAAAAATATATAGTTCTGGCTCCTCTGAAAGAACACATTTGTGGCATTCTTTGTTAAGATCAACAACAGATAAAACAGCAGTTAATCTACTAGAAGCCCTTAGAAAATGCACTTAGCTCTCATTTTAACAAATTCCCATTTAACACATTTCAGAGACAACAGACAAAATCCAGTGACTCAGAATAAATTTCTGAGTCCCTTCCAGTATACAATTATGGCATATCAAGAACCCATTTTGACAAGCTATCATAAATCTGATATTAAATTACAGTAAATGTGTTGAACTTATTATACTTATTGGATTAATGTTCCCTTCCTTTTGTCTATTAAACTGAGGGATGGGTGTAGTGCATAAGACAGTTCCTTGCTTAGTAGGAAAAGAGAAATTAATAAAAACTAACCTTTCCTGATGTTATCTTTAATTTCTTCCAAGACCTGTGCACTTGTGATTCCTTTAGGCTTCTGAACTGCAAAAATCCCTTTGAAGGGAAGATTTGCAACTTTCCTCACTTCTTTAATCTGTAAGATAGAGGCAAAATTACAAATCTATCTATTTCAGTTATAATTAATAATCCTTTTGTACTAAGGGATACCTAATATCTTATTCTTGTGAACATAAAGTAAATTATATAACTGTGTGGCACCCCCTTTGTAGTGAAGGGGTAAAACCTATCTCAATTGGCCCCTTTCATATTAAGGTGTATGTGTTTCATTCTAACTCATGCTTAACAGCCAGAGAATTGATTTTTTTTTGTTTTTTTTTGTAGATGCCCTTTGGTACCATAGGAGTTAAATGTTTTATAGGTTCATACAACTAATAACAATCTAGGATGACTAAAATCTTTATATAATCAATAAAGGATTGAACTTTTATGAGGTTTACCCCAAACTCAAATATTCCTTATCAAGACAATAATAAAAGAATTAATGTATGATCATTTGTATTCAGTAATCACGAACAATTTTGTTCAGTAAGGGATCAACTTGCAAATGGTGTGATCATATGTAACACTTTCTGAACTTTTAACTCCTATGGTGATGCTTAGTTGAATAAAAGTGTTTAGTGTCTGCTTAACCGAATAAAGATGTGCATGAGCCAAAATAACCAAAATAATGAGCACACATGCTAATGGAAATAACTGCAACTGTCATAATTCTTTCACTATAATAATAAGCCTCTAGATGACTAATAGTTTGGAGCTGTCCAGAACAAAGTCATTCATTGGTGTCACCATAGTGAAAAGGTTTAGAAATAACTTGGACAAGGATCCAAGTGACATATGACCTCTATTATCTTTCTACTTTATTGATTTATGTTTCTTGATTCCATGGGGTGCCAAATGAGTGATGTTACTGAGGATTTCTGGAGATAATGACATACTGTTTGTCAGTCATTTTTTCTAGCCCTTTAAGGTATGTTTGTGAGCTCCTGGCAGTAATTTCATCATTATGGTGTGCTATTAGTATCATACACAGATGATCTAGCAATAATAGTTCAATACCACCACTATAAAATTCCTGCCAAAAACACAAATATACCTTATAAATCTGAGAAAATTATTTATATGAAACAGGATGTCAGTTCCATTCACCTAAATTCAAGGCTACAAATTATTTTTACTTTCAACTCTTGACATAAAAACAGTCCCACACTATTACAATACAAATAACTGTCCAAGATTTTTACTCAGACAGATCTATGGGAAGACCCATAGATCATTGCCAGCCACTACACAGCAACAAAGGATTACAAAGGCGGAGCATGCCGACAGGAGACCTTTTGGTCCATATCTAGGTCGGATGCAAAAAAAAAAATCATAATAATAAAATAATAAATAAAAAATATAATAATATAAATAACAAACAAAATACATAAATAAATGCATAGGTATAGTTAAATAATAAACAAACAGGTAAATAGTAAATAATAATAAACTGACATATAACTAATAATAAATGAAAATCAAACAGACAAATGATAACAAAACAAAAACAAATAATATAGAATAAATTATGATCATTACAGCATCTTACTTAGGTGTTTAAATGATTCTTAAAGCTTCGAACTGAACTACATTGCACTACCTGTGCAAGAAGTTTATTCCATTCATTAACTACATGGTTGGCAAAGTTGTTTCTACCTACTTCCAAATTGAATCTATTTCCGGATAGTTTGAGACCATTGTTTCTTGTCTGATTCTCATTCAATGTGAAAATTTTGTCACTTTTGATGTTGTCAATTCCCTTTAGAATTTTAAAGACCTGTATCAAGTCACCTCTGAGTCTACGCTTTTTTAGGGAAAACAGATTCATATGTTTTAGTGATTTTCTTATGATTTATTTTTTATATTTGGAATCAGTTTTGTGGCTCGCCATTGTACTTTTTCCAATCTGTCAATGTCTTTAATGAGATTTCAAGTGACTGAAACAATTATTGTTATTATAGTATTAGTTAAGATTACTTTCAACTCCCTACATAACTTTATGATATCATTTGATATCCAGTTAACATTATATAGCTATGATAATAAATAGTATGGTTAGCCAATCTAAATCAAAAGATTTTTTACAATCAGATCTAAATCAGCTTAAATAAATCTTAGTCTAGTTTTTATTCATATTTAATTTAAATAATAATATTTACATTAATCAAATGCTAATTTCATTTTTGCATTCATGAAAATGGCAGTACATTTTCTTACAAAACAAGGTAAGCTACAAAACCTGAAAGCTAACAAATTTAATAACTGTTGCTTTAATTTTACTGACTGGAAGCCCAAAGTTTCATAATAACCAGAAATGGTCCTCAGGCTCTTCCAGATTACTTTAAGACAAAAACCTTGAACTGTCATCTGTGCAGTATTAGTGAGGGTTCTATTTATATATTACCAAGTATCATGTGTAGGAAGAACAGGTGTAGTCACCTCTATTTTATGAAACAGTGGGTAGAAAAGTGAGGTCTTCTACTATGAAGAACCAGCATCAGCCTCTTATGGCTACATCTCCAAATGGATGTGAAGGTGCTTACTGATTTTGAAGATGGGCACCTTGGGGAGGATTATATGACATGTCGACTTTTGTTTTCATGACTGGCTCCCACATCATTTGGGGTAATAGCTACATTTACATAGAGAGGATAAAATCTGTCTCACCAACTCTTCATGGAAGTAAGAATCTGCTCTATTAAGTTACAAGAAAGAGAAATTATCAGGATATTGATCTAATGAGTGAGATCAAAGGAACTGTAATAAGAACTGACCACTGGTAAATGACACATATGATAATGTTTCCATATCCCAAAATAATGACGGGAGATTAGAATCACCACAAAACACAAACAAAAGTCACAGTATTGCGTGCTTAAACAAAAATGTAGGAAACTAGACCACACACTATTTTAGCTATGAACCATGTGCTTAGTGGAAATATGGCTGTTGTTTAATATTGAGTATGGTATTGGACCTTGCACTTTTAATGTATATGGTGGTAAGTGTAAAGTGTGAATATGACAGTAAACAGTGCTGATCAGATGCTCTCCCAATAAATAGATAGCTATAAAAGCAGTGCTAAACTATGATGCTGAAATAAAATTTTGGGCATGCTAGAAAAGTCCGATTCTTGTGGACTGTAGCGTAGTAATGACCTGTATTCCCCGTAGCCTGATGTTGGGGGGGTACTGGACTGCCCAAACCAGACTATAGGGTGATTGACAAATGTAACAATTTGCCAGAAGAGGCTGTCACGGCCACATCTACAAATGGTTTAAAGAGAAAAATAGGAAAGGTGTTAAGGTTTACTGACCAAGTCTTCGATCGTCTGCCTGTGGTCGGAGTGATCACCTGTGACCTTATCTCCTGGCGGGGATGGTAAAGAAAAGAAAGAAAATTGTTTGGGTACAGAGGTCAGGAAACTTGGATTAGGCCAGGAAGCTTGGGATTTTTCTAAGTGGAAACAGTCTGCACGTAATCTATTTCAAATAATTATGTCTAAGCTCAAAGCTGACTTTGAGGTTGGTTGGGAAGAATCTGAATAAATGGTAATATGAAAGTATTGATACACTATTATGATTCTGTAAACTTTCCTACTGGTTCGACTTACCATTATGATATGTCAGGAAACCAATATCATTATCTTTTCCAAACTATCAAAGAATACAAGAAAATAATCTTGCAAACGACATACAATGTGTTTACAAACAACTCCTTGTATTTGTTTATATTCTCACATTATTAAAATTAAACTGTCGTATCCTGGATATTTGAGTTTGCTAAGGCATTTTCAGAAAAAAAAAAAATCAGGCGGCTTATCTTGCGCTGACAACTGAACTGTAGTGACAAGTAATTTACCTTTAGTGTAGTTACTCGTCCTATATTATGAGGAGAACTAATCGACATTGTTAGAAACGAAACTACAAACATTCTACAACATGACAAGTTATTCAGTACAAGCTTACACTTTTCTTCATCAGTGGATCATTTAATATATATGTTTATTTTTTAGTTTGACAGAATATCTATAATATGATTTTATTTTAATTTCTTTGTCTTTATATTTCTAAACGTTGAAAAAAAAATACTGTCGGCAGAATAGGCATGTAATTCACAACAGGAGGAGAGGAGGAGGAAAGAAGGAGCAAAAAGAAACTGGGGGATTTTACTCTATACGTTGAGGAGGGGGATTTTAGGGGGCTAAATCCCGGGGAGAACAAAATTCTTAGGGGGACTAGGACATCGCAGTGGTGGGTGGGGTGGAAATATCCCCTATTGGCGTCCAACAATGTGAATATACATACTGTAAGGTCCGTTACACCCGTGGGCGCTACCATCGCCTGTGGTTAGCTTCACTCATACAGCAAAATGTGACCCACCTCCATCTACAGCTACAGCTGGCCTTGGAACATGTTACCCAGGTAATATCCTCCATCACTGCTCCGCATCGGCTCTACACTGACGGATCACTACAATCAGATGGTGCAGCTGGAGGAGCAGTCTTCTCGGTATCTAGTCAAAACGTCCCCCGGTGTGGGTACTATAGTCAGCGCAAGGAGAAATGACCGATAAGGCGGGGCTAGGAGATTTCCCGGTGTTGCCACATATGGGCATCCATGGCGAGAACGTGCGTGTGGATGCAATAGTTTCTGAATGCAGTGTGAGGGGGGCGGGACTAGAGATTAGATGTAGCGGCAACGTCGGTCTTTCATACACATATGCCATATCTACACTTAAAGAAACGAAACCTTTGTATAGAAAACATTGCTTTGATTTTTACCTCAGTGGTGGTGAGTGACAAAAAATTATAATATAATCATATGAGGCAACATTATAAAATTATAAAATAGAATTATATAATAAAATAAAATTATAAAATGATTATATGTGGCACCACAGGGGAACTCCCAGTGCTCCGCCCTAACGGTCAGATCTCAGTGCATCGGGTATAGTCATCATATTCATTCTTGCCTAGTTTGAACCTCTAGCACTTCAGATGGTAGTTTATTTCATGTTTGTTATTCTCTCTTGTATTATCGAGTTCGAAATCTCTCTTGCCTGTGCATTTCTTTCTTTTGACGAACGTGCTCATGGTGACCGTATCACCCATCTATCGTATTTATTTTCGTTGTTGTTACCTTCCATTTCCCCTCTTCCCTTAGCCTCATTACTCATCACGTAATGTCTCTTGTTGCTTTTTCTAGCTTTGAATATTTTGGATAATTTCTTGTTAAGCAAGGAACATAAGAACATAAGAATGAAGGAGACTGCAAGAGACCATAAGACCTACACTAGGCAGCTCCGTATCCATCACCACCTGTCATTCCCATCCATAAAGTTGTCTAATCGTTTCTCAAAACAACTGATAGTTTCAGCGCTTACTACATGGTTACTAAGTTTATTCCATTCGTCGACCACCCTATTAGTAAACCAATTCTTGCCCATTTTTCTTTTTCCTTTTTTAAGTCTAAATTTGTCCAGTTTATAACCATTACTGCGAGTCCTGGCCTGTTGTTTTAATATGATGATCTTGTTTGCATCACCCTTGTTAAAGCCTTTGATCCACTTGAACACTTCTATTAGATCACCCCGCACTCTACGTCTTTCCAGAGAGTGTAAGTTAAGGTGCCTAAGCCTCTCTTCGTGAGGTAAATTTCTGAGTCCATGTATCATTTTGATCATTCTTCTCTGTACTGATTCTAGTGAATTGATGTCCATTCTGTAGGACGAGGACCAAAACTGTACCGCATAGTCAATGATGGGTCTAACTATCGCTAGATAGAGTTTAATAATTACCTCTGCACTCTATTCGTTACCGTCCTAGCAATGAAACCTAATGCTCTGTTAGCTTTATTCCTGGCGCTCATGCACTTTTTCCTGGTTTTAAGGTCCGAACTCACTAGAACTCCCAAGTCTCTCGCACTCAGTTTTCTCTAAAAGCGTGTTATCTAAGCTGTATCTATTTTCGGGGTTGTGTAGCCCTACTTTTAACACACTACACTTAGAGATATTGAAATTCGTATGCCATTTCACCAACAATTTGTTAAGATCATCCTGCAGAATCTGTGCGTCGTCTCCTGACCTAACCAGGCGTCCTATTTTAGTGTCATCTGCAAACTTACTAACATCACTACTTATCCCGTCGTCTAAGTCGTTTATGTACATAATGAACAACAAGGGACCCAAAACCGAACCCTGGGGGACCCCACCAGTAACATTGTCCCACCTAGATAGTACTCCATATTTAAATTTCTTATTGCATCTGTGAATTTTACAATCTAAGAAAGAAATGCATGAATCTTTTTCAATTTCTATAGTGAATTCTATAGAAGGAACCAATTGATTTAATTTAGTTATAAAGGTATCAACATTTTCATTGTTTGGCCAAATACAGAGAATGTCGTCGACATACCAAAACCATTTGACCTTCTTGGAAAGTATGTTTGCTAAAAGCTTGGGCTAAAAAAAATTCCATGTATATGTTGCTCAGAACGGCTGATAGGGGATTTCCCATCGCCATCCCAAATATCTGTTTATAAAATTTTCCATTAAACTCAAATTTACAGTCTTTGATACATATCTCAATAAGGTCAATAATGATTTTAGTATCATAAAAAAGATTGTGATGTGGTAATTCTTCCGCTAGAAATTCAAGCAGGTCATTAATTGGAACTCGGGTGAATAACGAAGCAGCGTCATAGCTGATCATTTTAAAATCATAATCTATCTCAAGTCTATTCAATTTATCAATAAGATCAATAGTCTTTTTGATATCTGCTTTTGATATTTTCCCTACAACTGGGTTCAATAGAGTCACCAGCCATTTGGACAGTTTGTATGCTGCTGATCCTATTGAACTTATAATCGGTCTAACAGGGTTGTTACCCACCCTCCCCCAAGACCCAATGTTCCCACTGTGTCATCCCACTGTGTCATCCCACTCGTGTCATCTGCGTTCAAAAGGTACAGTGCCTTGATGGTCGAGTGAGACTATTATGTACATATGTGTTGCTGTGCATCTTTTGTCAGTCATTGCAACCGCTATTTATTAAGGGTGGAAATTGTGTAAATGTGATGATTAGCACAAACGAAGAGGATGTGATCTATGTTTTTCAATAGCTATATTATAATTGTTAGCCAAATGTATGGTTATTGTATAATTTTCTCATTTGTACTATGTATTATTGTATATTTCATGTGTATTGTATCATGTCCTGGACGTCCAGTAATTTATGTTACGTTCTTTATTTCCAAAATTTACTTAATGGCGCCAGTATGTGTTCATATCTTTCGTATAGTTTGTCTTAGTATATATTCATGTCTTTCGTTTATCTTG
>NC_134809.1:7031798-7059298 GCF_046742065.1 Oratosquilla oratoria
CAGGATTGAATGAGCTGAATGATTATTTGAAAGAAAAAGAACCGGACATAATGGGAATTGTAGAAACAAAATTAAAAGGCCCACTACCACCCAACAGTGTAGGACATGATGCATACAATTATTGGATTAGAAACAGAGAGAAAAAGCAAGGGGGTGGAGTTATGTTCCTGACTAAGAAGGATATAAACGTGAAAGGTGTCATATATGGAAAGAATACAGTAGAGATGATTACGATAGAAGTGGAAGACAGAGATAAGAAGAGCAGAAAATTTGTGATCAATTATGTGCCTCCGAAAACAGCCTCATGGGAGGAGAGTGAATATAAAAGTATGTTAGAGGACACAAAGATAGCATTAACTAAAATAATGGAAGACGGAGGAAGAATAGTTATGATGGGCGACTTTAATTGCAAAGAAATCTGCTGGGAAGAAATGACAGCAAAGAGTGGTGATGACTCATGGGGAAATGCTCTACTTGAGATGATTACTGACCATTCAATGACACAATGGATACAAGAGAACACTAGGTATAGAAATGAAGAAGAACCATCGAGGCTAGACTTAATAATTACATCTGAACCTAGAATAGTGGACAAGATTGAATATAAAACACCAATAGGTAAAAGTGACCACATATTGATTGAACTGGAACTTAATGAAGAAAAATATATGAAAAGAAATGAACAATATAGAAAAGGAAGAATGATGTATGAAAAAACAAACTTTGATAAAATAAGAGAACTCTTCCAACAAGAAAACTGGGAAGAAATATACAAAGAAGAAACATCAGTGGAAGAGAAATGGAATATTTTGACAAAAATTTACAAAAAAGGAGTGGAAAAGTATGTCCCAAGACAAAAACAAGAAAAAGAATATGTAAAATGCTGGTACAACAAAAGTTGTAGGGAGTTAAAAGACAAAAGAGACAAAGCCTGGACCAGATGGAAAAAAGACAGAAGACCTGAAAAATGGAAAATATATACTGGTTATAGAAATGAATATGTACAAAAGTGCAGAGAGAAAAAAAGAAAATATGAAAAAGATGTTATAGAAAAGTGTAAAGATCAACCAAAACTATTCTACAGATTTGTAAACAATAAACTGAAAAACAAACAAGACTTGGAGAAATTGAGACAAGGAGGAGTTGAATACACTGAGGAAATGGAAATGGCAGAAATTATGAACAAACATTTTAAATCAGTGTTTACAAGGGAAAATATACAACCTGAAGAGATTGAGTGGAAAGAAAAAGTCCCCCCTATGGAAGAAATAGAAGTAACAAAGAATGAAATATTGACACACTTGGGTAATTTTGATGTCAGAAAATCGCATGGGCCAGATGAAATAGCAAACTGGATTCTGAAAGAATGCAGGAATGAACTGGCAGACAAAATACATAGCATAATAAGCAGTTCCTTAAAAGAAGGAAAAGTTCCAGAAGATTGGAAAAAAGCAAATATAGTACCTACATATAAAGGAGGAAATAAAGAAGAACCTACCAATTATAGACCAGTCTCTCTAACAAGTACAATAGCAAAAATTTGTGAAAGAATTATCAAAAGTAGATGGGTAAAATACTTGGAAAAAAACAACGTACTAAATCCAAGGCAATTTGGATTCAGACAAGGACGGTCATGCGTCACCAATTTAATATGTTTCTATTCAAGGCTAATAGATATAATACAAGAAAGAGATGGATGGGCTGATTGTGCATTTCTAGACCTAAAAAAAGCTTTTGACAAAGTACCACATAAGAAGTTGCTTAAGAAATTAGAATATGAAGGAGGAATACAAGGTAAATTGCTAAATTGGATGGAAGACTTTTTGCAAGAAAGAAAAATGAGAGTAGTGATAAGAGATCAGCACTCAAAATGGAATGAAGTAATAAGCGGTGTCCCGCAGGGAACAGTTCTGGCCCCAATAATGTTTGCTATATATATTAATGATATGGATGAAGGAATTGAAAGCTATATGAGCTTCTTTGCAGATGATGCAAAATTACTGAAAAGAGTGAAAACTGAAGAAGATTGTGAATCACTACAGAGAGATCTAAATAAAGTACAAGAATGGAGTAGGAAGTGGGAGATGGAGTTCAATACAAAAAAGTGTAGTATAATGGAATTTGGAAAAAGCAAAAACAGAATAACAGGATCATATAATTTGGGAGAAGAAGGAATAAAAAGAGTAGAAAATGAGAGGGACCTGGGAGTCATTGTTATGAATAATATGTCACCTGAGAAACATATAAATAAGATTTTTGGAGAAACTTATAATTTAATAAGAACAATCAAAGTGGCATTTACATACCTGGATGAAGAAATGGTGAGGAAAATCCTAATCACCCTGATAAGACCAAGATTGGAATATGCAGCAACGATATGGTCACCAAGTACAAAAAAATGTATAAAAAAACTTGAAAGAATACAAAGAGCAATTACAAAACTGGCACCAACACTCTCAAAACTATCATATGAAGAGAGACTACAAAAACTTAAACTACAGACACTAGAGCAAAGAAGAGAGAGAGGAGATTTGATAGCTATTTACAGAATCATGAAAGGCATAGAAATTACTGATAGAGAGAATCTGATAAAATGGGATGACAGAAATACAAGAGGACACGGAAAGAAAATAAAAAAAGACAACTATAGAAGAGATTTGAAAAAGAACAGCTTTCCTCACAGAGCAATAGACAGTTGGAACAAGTTAGATGAGAAAGTGGTGTGTGCAAAAACAATACATGAATTTAAAAATAGTTTAGATAAAATGAGATATGAAGACGGGACCCCACGAGCATAGCTCCCCTTCCCGTAAAATACAACTAGGTAAATACAACTAGGTAAATACACACACACAATCGTCGGATTGACGGCGAAGATTGGAACTCCGGAAAAAACGCAATTTTCGTGGATTTCAACTACGAGGAAGTACCTTTTTGTATTAGTAGGGAAGGGGAAAGCTCATGGTGTAGTAGAAAGGTGATGAAAGGGGAGAAGGGGAGGGAATACTGAGGGAAATAGAAGGAAATGAGGAGGGAGACGAACGGGCTCGCCCTGACAGCAGAAAAAATATAAACAAGAGGTCTGCTGATGACACAGGGGAAATCGAAAATATCAGTAAAAGCATTAAGGTCAGAAATATAGATAAGAACAACACAATGGAAAGTAAAAATAATAATTTCCATGGATTTAATGAGGGGGGGGGGGTGCCAACCTTCCCCGATTAGCAAGTCTAGAAGAAAAACTAGAGAAAATGACCAAACATTGGGAGAGAAGGTTCCGTCACCTTACACGGATAGCGCAGAGAGTTGATAAATTGGAAGAGTTAAAGAAGAAGAACCAAACCCTAACTAAAGAAATAGAAGAATTAAAAAGACAAATAAAAGAAGTAAAAGATGAGAATGAAGAATCATAGAGGAATAATAAAGAGAATAAAGAGTCCATAGCAAAAGAAGTACAGGGTTGGAAAAAAGTCCAAGAGAATAACAAAATTGTATTTAAGGATATAGTAGCACAACAAATGAAAGATAAAATTAAAGACGCAATTATTATAGTGATGAGGGAGGAAGAGAATATAGTGAGAGACTTAGCGGATAAAAAGAAATGTATAATTATATTGGGAATGGAAGAGAAATATGATACAAATTGGACTACAAGAATAAAGGAGAAGGAGAAAGTAAATAAGATATTGGAAGTAGTTCAAGAAGATGGAACAGAAACAGGGAAAGAAATAGAAGAAATATATAGACTAGGGAAATACAATACAGATAAGACCAGACCAATTAAGATCAAATTCAGGTCACAAACAACAGCAGAGAATATCTTAGCAAAAACAGGGAAACTAGCAAACAGTGAACAATTTAAACAGATATGGATAAAAAGAGAAATGAATAAAGAGGAAAGAGAGGATGAGAAAGCAAAAAGACAAGAAGCTAAGGAAAAAACGAGAAAAGAACAGAGACAGAAAAAGAGAAATTCTATTGGAGAGTAGTGAATATGAAAGTGAGAAAATGGTACATAGCAGAGAAAAACGGAAGGGGAACAGAAAACACGATGGAAGTAGCAGAAAATTGAAAATGTCTTACACAAATATACAGTAGATAGCTTAATAACAGGCTTGAACGAACTGAATGATTACCTGGAACAAAAAGAACTGGACATAATGGGAATTGTAGAGACAAAATTGAAAGGTCCACTACCACCCAACAGTGTAGGACATGGTGCATATAATTGTTGGATTAGAAACAGAGAGGTAAAACAAAAGGGTGGAGTTATGTTCCTGACTAAGAAGGATATAAATGTGAGGAATGTCAAACATGGAAAAAATAGAGTAGAGATGATTATGATGGAAGTGGAAGACAAAGATAGGAAGAGCAGAAAGTTTGTAATAAATTATGTGCCTCCTAAAACAGCCTCGTGGGAAGAGAGAGAACATGAAAGTATGTTAGAAGACACAAGGATAACATTAGATAAGATAATGGAAGATGGAGGAAGAATAATTATAATGGGTGACTTTAATTGTAAAGAAGTCCGCTGGGAAGAGATGACAGTAAAGGGTGGAGACGACTCATGGGGAAATGTACTACTTGATATGATTATTGACGCAATGGATTCAAGAGAACACTAGGTATAGAAATGAAGAAGAACCATCGAGACTGGACCTAATAATCACATCAGAACCTGAAATAGTGGAAAAGATTGAATATAAGACACCAATAAGTAAAAGTGACCACATAATGGAAAAATACATAAAAAATGAACAATATAGAAAAGGAAGACTGATATATGAAAAAAAAATTAAAATAAAAGATAATTCTTTCAAAAAGAAGACTGGGAAAGAATATACAAAGAGGAAACGACAGTGGAAGAGAAATGGAGTATTTTGACAAAAAATTATAAAGGAGTGGAAAAGTATGTCCCAAGACAAAAACAAGAAAAAGAATATGTAAAGTGCTGGTACAACAAAAGTTGTAGGGAGTTAAAAGACAAAAGAGATAAAGCTTGGACAAAATGGAAAAAATACAAAAGACCTGAAAAATGGAAAATATATACCAGTTATAGAAATGAATATGTACAAGTGTGCAGAGAAGAAAACAAATACAAAAAAGATGCCATAGAAAAGTGTAAGGACCAACCAAAGCTATTCTACAGATTTGTAAATAACAAAGTGAAAAACAAACAAGATTTAGAGAAACTACGACAAGGAAGAGTTGAATACACAGAGGAAATAGAAATGGCAGAACTTATGAACAAGCATTTTAAATCAATGTTTACAAGGGAGAACATACAACCAAGTGATATCGAATGGGAGGAGAAAGTCCCCCCTATGAAAGAAATAGAAGTAACAAAGAATGAAATAATGAAACACTTGAGTAATCTTGATGTCAGGAAATTGCATGGACCAGATGAAATAGCAAACTGGATTTTGAGAGAATGCAGGAATGAACTGGCAGACAAAATACATAGCCTAATAAGCAGTTCATTGAAAGAAGGAGAAGTTCTAGAAGATTGGAGAAGAGCAAATATAGTACCTATATATAAAGGGGGAAACAAAGAAGACCCTACAAACTATAGACCAGTCTCTCTAACAAGGACGATAGCAAAAATTTGTGAAAGAATTGTCAAAAGTAGATGGGTAAGGCATTTAGAAAAAAAAACGTACTAAATCCAAGGCAATTTGGATTCAGACAAGGATATCATGCGTCACCAATTTAATATGTTTCTATTCAAGGCTAATAGATATAATACAAGAAAGAAATGGATGGACTGATTGTGCATTTCTAGACCTGAAAAAAGCTTTTGACAAGGTGTCACATAAGAAGTTGCTTAAGAAATTAGAAACTACAGGTAGAATACAGGGAAAACTGCTGAAATGGATGGAAGACTTTTTGCAAGAAAGAAAAATGAGAGTGGTGATAAAAGAGACAAACACTCTAATTGGGATGAAGTGATAAGTGGTGTTCCACAAGGAATAGTTCTGGCTCCAATAATGTTTGCTATATATATTAATGACATGGATGAAGGAATTGAAAGTTATATGAGCTTCTTTGCAGATGATGCAAAACTATTGAAAAAAGTGAACACTGAAGAAGATTGTGAGTCACTACAGAGTGATCTCAATAAAGTATGGGAATGGAGTAGGAAGTAGGAGATAGAGTTCAATACTAAGAAGTGTAGTATAATGGAATTTGGAAAAAGCAAAAACAGAATAGCAGGAGCAAACAAATTGGGAGAAGAAGGAATAAAAAAAGTAGAAAATAAGAAGGACCTGGGAGTCATTATTATGAATGATATGTCACCTGAGAAACATATAAACAGGATTTTTGGAGAAACTTATAATTTAATAAGAACAATCAAAGTGGCATTTACATACCTGGATGAAGAAATGGTGAAGAAAATACTAATCAGTTTGATAAGACCAAGATTGGAATATGCAGCAACGATGTGGTCACCAAGGACAAAAAAACAAAACTTGAAAGAATACAAAGAGCAATTACAAAACTGGCACCAACACTCTCAAAACTATCATATGAAGAGAGACTAGCAAAACTTGAGCTACAGACATTAGAGCAAAGAAGAGAGAGAGGAGATTTGATAACTATTTATAGAATCATGAAAGTCATAGAAACTATTGATAGAGAGGACCTAATAAAATGGGATGATAGAAATACAAGAGGACACGAAAAAAAAATCAAGAAAGACAGGTATAGAAGAGATCTGAAAAAGAACAGCTTTCCTCACAGAGTAATAGACATTTGGAACAAGTTGAACAAGTTAGATGAGAAAGTGGTGTGTGCAAAAACAATACATGAATTTAAAAACTATTTAGATAAAATCAGATATGAAGACGGGACACCACGAGCATAGCTCCCCTTCCCGTAAAATACAACTAGGTAAACACACACACACACACACACACACGCACACACACACACACACACACACACACACACACACACACACACACACACACACACACACACACACACACACACACACACACACACACACACATATATATATATATATATTACAAAGGATTACAAAGGCGGAGCATGCCGACAGGAGACCTTTTGATCCATATCTAGGTCGGATGCAAAAAAAAAATCATATTAATAATAGATTAAAACTATAATAATAATAATGTAAAAATAACAAATAAAATACATAAATAAATGCATAGGTATAGTTGAATAACAAACAAAAAGGTAAATAGTAAATGATTATAAATTGACATATAACTAATAATAAATGAAAATCAGACAGACAAATTATAACAAAACAAAAACAAATAATATAAGATAAATTATAATCATTACAGCATCTTACTTAGGTATTTATCTAAATGATTCTTAAAGCTTCGAACTGAACTACATTGCACTACCTGTGCAGGAAGTTTATTCCATTCATTAACTACACGGTTGGCAAAGTTGTTTCTACCTACTTCCAAATTGAATCTATTTCCGGACAGTTTGAGACCATTGTTTCTTGTCTGATTCTCATTCAATGTGAAAATTTGGTCACTTTTGATGTTGTCAATTCCCTTTAAAATCTTAAAGACCTGTATCAAGTCACCTCTGAGTCTACGCTTTTTTAGGGAAAACAGATTCATGTGCTTAAGTCGATTTTCTTATGATTTATTTTTGATATTTGGAATCAGTTTTGTGGCTCGCCGTTGTACTTTTTCCAGTCTGTCAATGTCTTTAATGAGATTCGGTGACCATACGGAAACAGCATATTCCAAATGTGGACGAACTAACGATTTATATAGCTTGTTAATGAGTGATGGACTTTTGAAATCAAAAGATCGCGCAATCAATCCCAAAATCTTATTTGCTTTCTCAGAGGCTGAAATACACTGCTTGGATGATTTGAGGTCGTTACTGATAATTACACCGAGATCTTTTTCACTATCCACTTTTGTTAACGAATTTCCAAATAACTTGTAATCGTACTTACTGTTATTTTTACCTATGTGCATTACCTTGCATTTACTTGTGTTAAATTTCATTAGCCACTTTTCAGACCATTGCTGTAATTGATCTAAATATTCTTGAATATCTAATTGGTTTGAGTGATCATTTGCCACTCCGCACAGTTTTGTATCATCAGCAAATTTGGAAACAGTAGATTTTAGTCCATGGTCTATATTATTTATATATACTATGAATAGAAGTGGCCCAAGAACGGAACCCTGAGGAACTCCACTTGCAACATTTTTCCATCCAGAAGTTTTTCCATTTAAAACAACTCTCTGTTTTCGACCTTTCAACCAATTACTAGTCCAACCTAATAGGCTACCACTTATTCCATGCAAAGCTAATTTAGTAAGTAGTCTTTTGTGTGGGACGGTCTATATATATACTTATATATATACATATATATATATATATATATATATATATATATATAAGTATATATATATATATATATATATATATATATATATATATATATATGGTGGATCCCTCCCAGTTTGGTAGGTGTCCTGGGAGGGATCCACCATTCTAGCTAAAGGACTACACAAGAAACAACGGAAAATAATTGAATCACTTTACATTGCTAACCACAAAAACACAAATAAGAGAACTGGTGACTTGAAATGGACAAGATCTACCGCAACACTTGCCCTCCAAGAATGGCTTCCCAGACCTCCCGACTCTAAGTAGATACCTTTTTCCCACTTCTGCCTACCTTTTCCAGCTTTCTTCCTTTTAATTTGACGTTCCTTCTTATACCATGGTACCATACTTTATATCACATGCTACCAATTCACATATCCTCCATTATTTCTACATTGTTCCTTTACCACTTGAATATTTTCATCATTATCCTTACTATTCTTTTCTTATTATCATGATTATTATTCTCTTAATGTTATTTATTACTATTTATTTTCAACATTATCATTGTCATTATCATAACTATTATTATCATTACCATTATTATTTTTATTATTATTATTACTATTATCATTATTATTGTTATTATTTTCAATATTTAAATTTTCATCATCATCATCATCATCATTATTATTATTGTTATTATTACTAAATATTTAAATTTTCATTTTTATTATCATTGTTATTATTATCATTATTACTGTTACAATTACTATTAATATTTTCTTTGTTATTATTAGTGTTGTCATCATATTTACTTGTTAAACTTTATCATTATTATTACATTAGCCACAAAGAATATGTAATGTTCACACTTGTCACCAACTATGGTAACACGGGGAGGTAGTGAGGTCCACCCCATGTATAAAATGCCCATAGCCTGTTTGTACACCATTCCTTTGAAAAAGCATATCAGCAAAACTAGTCAGGAATAAACTCAAGACTAAGATTCCTGTGTTTCCTACTCCGCTTACGTCATCTATATATATATATATATATACATGACCTTATAGTCCGGAGGCCTACGTGCCTTCAACCACGTTCGGCGCGCGGCGGGACGTGGGAGGGAATCTGAATACGTGGTAATTTGACGTCATGTGCGTGCATACATAAGTGCACATACGTACGTGACATGCACGCAGGCATACGCGGATGCATGCATGTACACACACATACGCACAGACACACACACACACACATACACACACACACACACACACACACACACACACACACACACACACACACACGCACACACACACACACACACACACACACACACACACACACACACACACACACATACACACACTCGGTGGCGCGATTTATAGAGTACTGGACTGTCAGTACGGAGGTGCCCGCAGTACCTGGTTCGAATCCTGCCCAGGGCCGAAATTATTTCGGTATCGCTGCGCTTCGGGTTGTTACTCCGACTCTCGTGGGCGGGGAGTTGGGTGTGTGTGTCTGCGTGTACGCTCATAGCATTACCCATAGATCGGTCATACGAGCTCTGAGCTCTCTTCCGGGAGGGAAATAGCTGTCGATCACGAGTCCAACACGTGATCCAAAAGACCAAAAAGACCAAGGGGAATACACACACACACACACACACACACACACACACACACACACACACACACACACACACACACACACACACACACACACTCACATGTGTATAAGTACTGGAAGAAAGGGGCACCGCCTCGCCTTCTAAGAGTTGAAATTCTGCTGTATAACGCGTACATGAACTCACACCCTGGGAAGCCCTTGGAAGCCGTAGGAATACAATAGCATCAAACTCCTTTCGTTTCACCATTTAGTTTTTATACAAACGCTCTCTCTCTCTCTCTCTCTCTCTCTCTCTCTCTCTCTAATTGTGTCTGTCTGTATATATCTCTCTCTGTGTCTATCTCTCTATCTCTGCTCTCTCTTCTCTGTCCCCCCCCCTCTCTCTCTCTCTCTCTCTCTCTCTCTCTCTCTCTCTCTCTCTCTCTCTCTCTCTCTCTCTCTCTCTCTCTCTCTCTCTCTCTCTCTCTCTCTCTCTCTCTCTCTAATTGTGTCTGTCTGTATATATCTCTCTCTGTGTCTGTCTCTCTATCTCTGCTCTCTCTTCTCTGTTCCCCCCCCCTCTCTCTCTCTCTCTCTCTCTCTCTCTCTCTCTCTCTCTCTCTCTCTCTCTCTCTGTATTTACCTAGTTGTATTTACCTAGTTGTATTTTACGGGAAGGGGAGCTATGCTCGTGGGGTCCCGTCTTCATATCTCATTTTATCTAAACTATTTTTAAATTCATGTATTGTTTTTGCACACACCACTTTCTCATCTAACTTGTTCCAACTGTCTATTACTCTGTGAGGAAAGCTGTTCTTTTTCAAATCTCTTCTATAGCTGTCTTTTTTTATTTTCTTTCCGTGTCCTCTTGTATTTCTGTCATCCCATTTTATCAGATTCTCTCTATCAGTAATTTCTATGCCTTTCATGATTCTGTAAATAGCTATCAAATCTCCTCTCTCTCTTCTTTGCTCTAGTGTCTGTAGTTTAAGTTTTTGTAGTCTCTCTTCATATGATAGTTTTGAGAGTGTTGGTGCCAGTTTTGTGATTGCTCTTTGTATTCTTTCAAGTTTTTTTATACATTTTTTTGTACTTGGTGACCATATCGTTGCTGCATATTCCAATCTTGGTCTTATCAGGGTGATTAGGATTTTCCTCACCATTTCTTCATCCAGGTATGTAAATGCCACTTTGATTGTTCTTATTAAATTATAAGTTTCTCCAAAAATCTTATTTATATGTTTCTCAGGTGACATATTATTCATAACAATGACTCCCAGGTCCTTCTCATTTTCTACTTTTTTTATTCCTTCTTCTCCCAAATTATATGATCCTGTTATTCTGTTTTTGCTTTTTCCAAATTCCATTATACTACACTTTTTTGTATTGAACTCCATCTCCCACTTCCTACTCCATTCCTGTACTTTATTTAGATCTCTCTGTAGTGATTCACAATCTTCTTCAGTTTTCACTCTTTTCAGTAGTTTTGCATCATCTGCAAAGAAGCTCATATAGCTTTCAATTCCTTCATCCATATCATTAATATATATAGCAAACATTATTGGGGCCAGAACTGTTCCCTGCGGGACACCGCTTATTACTTCATTCCATTTTGAGTGCTGATCTCTTATCGCTACTCTCATTTTTCTTTCTTGCAAAAAGTCTTCCATCCAATTTAGCAATTTACCTTGTATTCCTCCTTCATATTCTAATTTCTTAAGCAACTTCTTATGTGGTACTTTGTCAAAAGCTTTTTTTAGGTCTAGAAATGCACAATCAGCCCATCCATCTCTTTCTTGTATTATATCTATTAGCCTTGAATAGAAACATATTAAATTGGTGACGCATGACCGTCCTTGTCTGAATCCAAATTGCCTTGGATTTAGTACGTTGTTTTTTTCCAAGTATTTTACCCATCTACTTTTGATAATTCTTTCACAAATTTTTGCTATTGTACTTGTTAGAGAGACTGGTCTATAGTTGGTAGGTTCTTCTTTATTTCCTCCTTTATATATAGGTACTATATTTGCTTTTTTCCAATCTTCTGGAACTTTTCCTTCTTTTAAGGAACTGCTTATTATGCTATGTATTTTGTCTGCCAGTTCATTCCTGCATTCTTTCAGAATCCAGTTTGCTATTTCATCTGGCCCATGCGATTTTCTGACATCAAAATTACCCAAGTGTGTCAATATTTCATTCTTTGTTACTTCTATTTCTTCCATAGGGGGGACTTTTTCTTTCCACTCAATCTCTTCAGGTTGTATATTTTCCCTTGTAAACACTGATTTAAAATGTTTGTTCATAATTTCTGCCATTTCCATTTCCTCAGTGTATTCAACTCCTCCTTGTCTCAATTTCTCCAAGTCTTGTTTGTTTTTCAGTTTATTGTTTACAAATCTGTAGAATAGTTTTGGTTGATCTTTACACTTTTCTATAACATCTTTTTCATATTTTCTTTTTTCTCTCTGCACTTTTGTACATATTCATTTCTATAACCAGTATATATTTTCCATTTTTCAGGTCTTCTGTCTTTTTTCCATCTGGTCCAGGCTTTGTCTCTTTTGTCTTTTAACTCCCTACAACTTTTTTTGTACCAGCATTTTACATATTCTTTTTCTTGTTTTTGTCTTGGGACATACTTTTCCACTCCTTTTTTGTAAATTTTTGTCAAAATATTCCATTTCTCTTCCACTGATGTTTCTTCTTTGTATATTTCTTCC
This sequence comes from Oratosquilla oratoria, assembly GCF_046742065.1. Taxonomy (NCBI): domain Eukaryota; kingdom Metazoa; phylum Arthropoda; class Malacostraca; order Stomatopoda; family Squillidae; genus Oratosquilla; species Oratosquilla oratoria. The sequence continues at coordinate 7,044,470 of NC_134809.1, forward strand.
CAGTTTTCTTGTTGGAAGAGTTCTCTTATTTTATCAAAGTTTGTTTTTTCATACATCATTCTTCCTTTTCTATATTGTTCATTTCTTTTCATATATTTTTCTTCATTAAGTTCCAGTTCAATCAATATGTGGTCACTTTTACCTATTGGTGTTTTATATTCAATCTTGTCCACTATTCTAGGTTCAGATGTAATTATTAAGTCTAGCCTCGATGGTTCTTCTTCATTTCTATACCTAGTGTTCTCTTGTATCCATTGTGTCATTGAATGGTCAGTAATCATCTCAAGTAGAGCATTTCCCCATGAGTCATCACCACTCTTTACTGTCATTTCTTCCCAGCAGATTTCTTTGCAATTAAAGTCGCCCATCATAACTATTCTTCCTCCGTCTTCCATTATTTTAGTTAATGCTATCTTTGTGTCCTCTAACATACTTTTACATTCACTCTCCTCCCATGAGGCTGTTTTCGGAGGCACATAATTGATCACAAATTTTCTGCTCTTCTTATCTCTGTCTTCCACTTCTATCATAATCATCTCTACTGTATTCTTTCCATATATGACACCTTTCACGTTTATATCCTTCTTAGTCAGGAACATAACTCCACCCCCTTGTTTTTTCTCTCTGTTTCTAATCCAATAATTGTATGCATCATGTCCTACACTGTTGGGTGGTAGTGGGCCTTTTAATTTTGTTTCTACAATTCCCATTATGTCCGGTTCTTTTTCTTTCAAATAATCATTCAGCTCATTCAATCCTGTTATTAATCCATCTATATTTGTGTAAGACACTCTTAGTTTTCTGCCACTTCCATTGTGTTCTCTGTTTCCCTTATGTTTTTCTTTTGTATGTCGAACTTCCTTAGTTTCATGTTCACTACTCTCCAATAGAATCTCTCTTTCTCTGACTCCGTTCTGTTCTCGTTTTTTGCCTTAGCTTCCAGTCTTTTCTGCTTTTCTTCCTCTCTTTCCTCTTTATTCATTTCTCTTTTTATCCATATCTTTTTGTATTGTTCACTTGTTGCTAGTTTCCCTGTTTTGGATAAGATATTCTCTGCCGTTGTTTGTGACTTGAATTTAATCTTAATTGGTCTGGTCTTGTCTGTGCTATACTTTCCGAGTCTAAATTTCTCTTCGATTTGTTTCATAATTTCTGGTTCATCTTCCTGAACTGATTCTAGTAATTGGCTTACTTTTTCATTTTCCTCTTTGATTCTTGTGGTTCTATCTGTGTTGTGTTTCTCTTCCATTCCTAATATAATTATACATTTCTTCTTGTCTGCTAAATCCCTTACTATATTCTCCTTTTGTCTCATCACTTTAATAACTGAGTCTTCAGTATGTTCTTTCAATTGCTGTTTGACTATGTCAGTGAATGAAATCTTATTTCCTTCTTGGGTTTTCTTCCAATTTTTACTTTCTTTAGCTATCGTTTCTCTGTTTTCTTTGCTATTCTTCTTCAATTCCTCATTCTCCACCTTTACCTCTCTTAACTGTCTTTTTAGGTCTTCTATTTCATCAGTTAAGTTTTTATTCGCCTTTTCCAGTTCTTCCAATCTTTCAACCCTTTGTAAAATGGTGTTCATATGACCTAACCTACTCTCCAGGTCCTCGATCACCTTATCAACCTTCTTCTCTAGTCTTGTCAGTCGGGGGGGGTTTGTGTCCCCCCCACTCTCTTTAAATCCCTTGAAAATATTCTCATCACTTTCTGCTATATTGCTCCTATCTATACCTCTAATCTTCACATTCCTATTAGACATGTCATCATCCAACTCGTCTTGGGGTCGTTTGTCTACCTTTCGGCGGCCCGTCAGGGCCATTTCCTCCACCTCCTCATTACCTTCCATTTCCCTAGCAATCCCTCCCCCTCTCCTCTTTCCTTACTTTCCCACTACCCCACGAGCAATTTCCCCCCACCCTGCAAATACAAAAAGGCACTTCTCTTTGCGTTGGGATCCACAATCTTCACTTTTCTTCAGAACGTTCTTCAAGCCGTCCGTTCGTTGAAAGTGTGTGTGTGTGTGTGTGTGTGTGTGTGTGTGTGTGTGTGTCTATCTCTATCTCTCTCTCCCTGTATCTCTTCTTCTCTTTCTCTCTTTCTCTGTTTCTCTATCTCTCTCTCCCTGTATCTCTGTATCTCTCTCTCTCTCTGTATCTCTATCTCTCTCTCTCTCCCTGTATCTCTGTATCTCTCGCTCTCTCTCTCCCTGTATCTTTCTCTCTCTCTTTCTCTCTCTCTCTCTCTCTCTCTCAAAGGATTACAAAGGCTGAGCATGCCGACAGGAGACCTTTTGATCCATATCTAGGTCGGATGCGAAAAAAATCATATTAATAATAAAACAATAAATAAAGACTATAATAATGTAAATAACAAATAAAATACATAAATAAATGCATAGGTATAGTTGAATAACAAACCAACAGGTAAATAGTAAATAATGATAAATTGACATATAACTAATAATAAATGAAAATCAGACAGACAAATGATAACAAAACAAAAACAAAATAAATGAAAATCAGACAGACAAATAATAACAAAACAAAAACAAATAATATAAGATAAATTATAATCATTACAGCATCTTACTTTGGTATTTATCTAACTGATTCTTAAAGCTTCGAACTGAACTACATTGCACTACCTGTGCAGGAAGTTTATTCCATTTATTTACTACACGGTTGGCAAAGTTGTTTCTACCTACTTCCAAATTGAATCTATTTCCGGATAGTTTGAGACTATTGTTTCTTGTCTGATTCTCATTCAATGTGAAAATTTGGTCACTTTTGATGTTGTCAATTCCCTTTAAAATCTTAAAGACCTGTATCAAGTCACCTCTGAGTCTACGCTTTTTTAGGGAAAACAGATTCATGTGTTTTAGTCGATTTTCGTATGATTTATTTTTGATATTTGGAATCAGTTTTGTGGCTCGCCGTTGTACTTTTTCCAGTCTGTCAATGTCTTTAATGAGATTCGGTGACCATACGGAAACAGCATATTCCAAATGTGGACGAACTAACGATTTATATAGCTTGTTAATGAGTGATGGACTTTTGAAATCAAAAGATCGCGCAATCAATCCCAGAATCTTATTTGCTTTCTCAGAGGCTGAAATACACTGCTTGGATGATTTGAGGTCGTTACTGATAATTACGCCGAGATCTTTTTCACTATCCACTTTTGTTAACGAATTACCAAATAACTTGTAATCGTACTTGCTGTTATTTTTACCTATGTGCATTACCTTGCATTTACTTGTGTTAAATTTCATTAGCCACTTTTCAGACCATTGCTGTAATTTATCTAAATCTACTTGAATATCTAATTGGTTTGAGTGATCATTTGCCACTCCGCACAGTTTTGTATCATCAGGAAATTTGGAAACAGTAGATTTTAGTCCATGGTCTTAATCATTTATATATACTATGAAAAGAAGTGGCCCAAGAACGGAACCCTGAGGAACTCCACTTGCAACACTTTTCCATCCAGAAGTTTTTCCATTTAAAACAACTCTCTGTTTTCGACCATTCAACCAATTACTAGTCCAACCTAATAGGCTACCACTTATTCCATGCAAAGCTAATTTAGTAAGTAGTCTTTCGTGTGGGACGGTATCATAAGCTTTTGCAAAGTCTAGATATATTAAATCTATATTGTTTCTTTTGTCATAATTCGAGATAACTGTGTTGTAGAATTCGAGTAACTTAGTCACGCAAGAACGTTTCCGTCTGAAACCATGCTGGCTATCATTTATCAAACGGTTACTTTCTAAATGATGTTCGATAGCATCTCTGATGATAGTTTCCATTATTTTTCCTACGATTGAAGTCAAACTTGTAGGCCTATAGTTATTTGGTTTCTTTTTGTCACCTTTTTTGAATATGGGAGTAACGTTAGCTAGCTTCCATTCTCTTGGGGCATCTCCGGATATGATGGATTTCTTGAAAATAATTTCTAATGGAACAACAATCTCATTTTTTATTTCCTTTGAGATTCTTGGATGCCAACCGTCAGGGCCTGGTGTTTTATTAACTTTGAGTTTGTCTATACACCTTTTAATTTTTTCTTTTGTTATATTTACCGTAGTGAGTAAGTTTACCCCAGACTTTTCACAGGTTTCAGTTTGGAATTCACTTTGAGGTGTTTCGTTTACGAATACCGAGCTAAAATAATTGTTTAAGATATTACACATTCCTTCATTTGAATATTCAAGTTGACCGTCAGCAGATAATAGTGGACCAATGTGATTCCTAACAACCTTTTTATCTCTAATGTAACTATAGAATTCTTTGGGATTCTCTTTGGATTTATCAGCGATGTTCATTTCGTATTGTCGTTTTCTTTTCCTTATTGTCTTTTTTAAATCTCTCTGTATTGATACATAATTTTCATAGTCATTAGATGCACCCGAGCACTTATATTTCTTATAAGCCTGTCTCTTTTTAGCAATACTTTTTTCATTTTCTTTGTCGAGCCACTTTGGGCGAGCCTGATTTGGGGGACGTCTGTCCTTAAAAGGAATGTAAGTTTGAATCATCTCTCTCTCTCTCTCTCTCTCTCTCTCTCTCTCTCTCTCTCTCTCTCTCTCTCTCTATATCTCTATATATATATATATATATATATATATATATATATATATATATATATATGCTGGTACATTGTGACAAGTTGATGAAGGTGGAAAAAAGGAGTCACGGGTCTTGTTCCGAGTTCCTTTTCGCTCTATGCTTCTGAAGAAGCATAGAGCGAAACCGGTCAGGAATAAACTCAGGAACTCGGAACAAGACCCGTGACTTCTTTTTCCACCTCCATCATATATATATATAAATATATATATATATATATATATATATATATATACATATATATATATATGTAAATATATGCATATATGATGATGATGAAGGTGGAAAAAGAAGTCACGGGTCTAGTTCCGAGTTCCTGAGTTTATTCCTGACCAGTTTCGCTCTATGCTTCTTCAGAGGATTGTGACTCTGGGGTGAATCTGGCGGTATACATAGTATGAGTAGGACCGCGTTCCCTCCTTGGAGGTGGGTTCCGTTTTGTTGTACAATGATTTACAATTTTTAATACAATGAAGAATAATTCTAATACAGTGTACAATCATCTTTGTGATGTAGGTATTAAAAATGGACATTAGATACAGCTCCGGCGTGTGTGGAATGTTGACCGAGGGTGTAACAGTGTAAGTGAAGTGAGTGGTGTAAAATTGTGGGAATCCCGAAAAGTGTAGATAATAAATAACAGTATAAATAAAATATTCGGACAGAATAAATAATAGTGTAAATAACACATTCGGAGAGAATAAATGATAGTATAAATAACATATTCGGACAGAATAAAAATGAAAATAATAATAATGTGATAGTTTGAAGTGGGTAACGTTCTGTTTGACACCTCATTGTATGACAAAAGATAAAAATTAATTAGTAAATAGTAGTATACTTTATACATAAGATAATGCAATATGAACAAAGCAAATGAAACATAATGATAACTAATGATAAACAAATAGATAAATGAATAAATAAATCTCATCGTATTTGTTCTATGACATAGTAATATAATCTAATTTTTAAATCTTTGCGTAAAATAATGCAATATAAAATGAAACAAGAATAAAACAGTAAATAAATAAATAAATGAATAAATGCAAATAAGTAAATAAAAATATAAATATATAAAATATGCATATTTATATTTACGAACTGACCGGCCTGAAGCCCTCAACCTAGGAAGTGCGGACGTTTGGGCACCGGATGGAGTTTGTCGTTCTATGTGGTCGCTGTTCTGGGGCAGGTTCTTATGGCTGCGTATTTAGCTGTGAATTTTTCCCATTTTATATCCCCTACTTTTTTATTAATGTTGGCATTGGTTGTTATATACAGGGCTTCAATCACCTTCCTTTGTCTTTCTGATAGTCCTTTCTTTACTTCCTCTGCCTGTTGCCAGTCGGGAAGATGTCCTTCATGCTCTACGTGGCCCACCATCGCGTTTGAGAGGCGGTGGTACCTCAGGTCCGCCTTGTGCTCTCTTATTCTGGCCTGTAGGCCCCTGTGGCTCTCACCATAATATGACTTATCACAGTTGCCACATGGGATCCTACAAATGACGCTGAGGTCGTTTGTTGTTTTTGATGTTGGTGTTACTAGTTGTCTGATTCTCCTTCCCGTATCATTCACTATTTCCAGCCCTATTGGAAAGTAGTGAATATGAAAGTGAGGAAATGGACCATAACAGAGAAAAACAAAAGGGAAACAGTAAATACAATGGAAGTAGCAGAAAATTAAGAGTGTCTTACACAAATATAGATAGATTAATAACAGGCTTGAACGAACTGAATGATTATCTGAAGGAAAAAGAACCGGACATAATGGGAATTGTAGAGACAAAATTAAAAGGTCTACTACCACCCCACAGTGTAGGACATGATGTATATAATTATTGGATTAGAAACAGAGAGACAAAACAAGGGGGTGGAGTTATAAATGTTGGCATTGGTTGTTATATCCAACAGTTTATATTCTAATCCTTTACTTATTGCAATTGCTATGCCAGCGTTGTCTTCATTGTATGTGTTTAGTGAGTGTGTGTTATAGTTCCAAATCTTTATGTTTTGTTTGCCTGTGGAGTTGAGTAATATTACTTCTAGAGATATCTTTAGGTAATAGTTGCTCAGTTCGTTTCTTCTGTGGAATGTCCATTTTAGTACGTTCTGTTGTATTATCGTTACTTGTTCTATCATGTGTGTTTTTATGATCTTTTATTAGTTTTTGATTGTTTTTGTTGTGAATGTGTATTTCTTTTGTTTCTTTTGTTAGTTTGGTCTTCTTGGGAGTTATTCTGAGTGTTTTCTGTGTTTGAGTGATCTTGACATTCTGTGTAGTTGTTACTGAAATAGTGTCTGTAGTTATTTGGTGTGTGCTTTGCGTATGAGGAGGTAGAAGCCTGAGGTTCTTCTTGATGTTCACTGTTGCTTGTTTCTGTGTTTTCCTCTGTAGTTGCTGTTGTAGGGAGAGTGAGGTTGCTGAGCATGATTTGTATTGCATGAGTGTTTCTGATTTCCTCTGGAATGATGCCTGTTGGGAGACCGTTTGCTTTGTAAATTTTGTCTAGTGCAGGGGTTCTTAATCTTTTTTTTCCAATTCCCAACTTTTTAGAGAGCCAACTCTCCATTTCCCACCACAGCATCGGTCTTTGACAAATTCGATTTTAACCCATGCAGTGTTTAGTACGTAAATATAGTGTTGTCACTTTTACCCAAACATGACTTATAATACCTCATATATTGGTTGTTTTTGTTATTAAAACAGTCTGTAAATGGTTGTGATTTGTAAAGTAAGTCAATATTTGGATGTAATGTATTAAATTTTGAAGCACTATCGATTATTTGTGGGTGGAAACAAATTCACGAAATGTGACAAGAAGACACCAGAAACAAACAAAAAGAAACAAAAACACATCGATTAAAAAAAAAAAAGACAGTGGTTCTTCTGTCCAACCGGTCATTCCCCACTTGGCAACTCCGCCATTCCCCACCAGTGGGGAATTCCCCACAGGTTAAGAACCACTGGTCTAGTGTATTCTGGAAGGTGCCTGGGGAAACTGCTTCCCTCATGTTTGCGTAAATTAAGGCTGTGTTTATGGTTACTGCTTGCTCCATAGGTGGTGCTCTCCATGTGTTATTTTGTGTGATTGGTGATGTCATATTGCTGGTGCGTGTTGCCTGTGCATATGTATTGTTTGTTTTGTTTCTTTCGTCTTTGAGGAGTTGTTTCTGGAGAGTCTTCCTTCCTTATTGGGCAGCTTGGTGCCTATGTTGGGTGATTTCCTACGCATGCAATGCATTTCAAAGTTTTGGTGTTACACTGAGTTCCTCTGTGTTGTGTAGATGTGCATATGTTACAAATTGTGTAGTTGTCTGGAAGAGTGCATTGCTCTCGTGTGTGCTCGTATCTGTAGCATTTGTTACATTGTGGAATGTGTATGTAGATGTCTTTGGAGAGTGCGTGTGTGGGAAATGACTGACTGAGTATTAATATACCATTATTGACGAATCTGGTGACCATTCTCAAGTGTTCCATTTTGATCTTTGGAATGTGTGTTTCTGGGGATTCTTATTATTTCTTTGATCAAGATGTCTTCATATGATTGTTCGATGTCTTCTTGGATTTCTTCATCTGTGAAGAAGGCAATGTACTTCTCTACATTTCTAATGACCAAGGTTCTGCCTGCATTCAGTTCTGGGGAATCGATGATTTCAAAGTTGAGTTTATGGAACTTCGTTTTAACTTGGGTTTCTGTGAATTTCTCCAACTGTTCGTCTGAAGTAATTACGTTGGAGCCATTTCCCGCTTTGATCAACTTGTAAGCTTGTAATCCATCATTTCTTATAGCTCCCCACAGTTCTTGTCTTCTTTGGTCTTCAGTTTTGTTTGGGTTATAAGGGTCTTTGATTCTTATTTTCCCCATGATAAAGAAGATTTAGATACTAAGGTTTATGTCGGAAGATGTAATAGTATTTCTATTAGTATCTATGTAAGAATTCGTGTTAATTACTAAGAAAGAAAGAGGGAAGGAAGAGAAAAGGAATTACGTTCTGGGTTGTATGTGGCAGTGCTAATATCTGGAGGTCAAGGGAAGGTTATATTGTATGTTGGTACCACTCCCTAATTGCAGCTCCAGGGCTGCGTTTTAAGCAGAGCGAGTCTCGTCAGATTCTCATTGGGTGGAAACGACCTCGGTTGCAATCTTTCGTTTTTTCAATCTTCAAATGTCAAATTGGCTTTGCGTCACGTATTGAGAAACCGAATGGGGAAATGAAAGGAGCTACACCTTTACAAATGTTAGACATATTGCTGAAATGTTCTTAGGGAAGTCTAGAATGTTGCAAACAAAGTCTTCTTCCAGCTATTCGAATTCATAGCATTTGACGAGAATCGGCCTTGACTCGCTCGGTGGAAATGCAGCAAGTTTTTCTCGGCTACCGAGACCTTCGATGCCTATGCTGGTTCCTCCCCCACCACTCAAGCAAGCAAGTTTTTAGACCAGCAAGGGCTATGCCTACTCGAGAAGGGGGGGAGGGGGTATTAGGGCATACGCCAACAGAGCAAGAGGCGAGAGAAATACCTTATAATCCTTAATCTCGGGTGAAGGCTTAATTCTTAATTCGTTGATGGTTTGTATGTGGCTGGGGGCGATTGGAGCTCCTTCGTCACATCTTTTTCATATTCTTATCTTTTCTCTTATCTATGAATCTATATATCTATATGATCGTTATCTATCATAAGCGATTATCTATCTATATCATTCTGTGAGTTTTAGTTAGAGGGTAGGGTAGCTAAGGAGGGGGGATTTGGGGGTTTAGTGGAAAGATAGAATGAAATGGAAGGAAGTTAGAGTTAAGATAGATGTGGGGCAGACCCGCTTGCTTTTTTTTTTTTTTTCTCTCTGAGTTTAGTTAGAGGGCAGGATAGTTAAGATGGGAGAGAGGGAGGGAGGGGGGGATTTGGGATTTTAGGGGAAGGAAAGAAAGAAATGGAAGGAAGTTAAAGTTATGACACATATGGGGCGGATCCATTTGCTCGAGTCCTTTGTGAGTAATAGTAACAGTATAGGGCACGATAGGTAAGTTGTGGGAGAGGGGGAGGGGGGGACTTGGAGTGTTAGTGTAAAGAAAGAATGAAATGGAAAGAAGTTTGAGTTTAGATAGGTGTGGGACAAACCCACCTACACAGTAACATTGGCATGGAAATAATATATTTAAACAAAAACATAACTATATAACAGGACAGAGAAACTATAATATGGTATAAGAAATACTACAAAATAAAAACAAAATATACAAACACCTTATGTAAATAAATTTATAATTATTATTTTATTAATACAAAGAAGGTAAAATTATATCATATACAAACCAAAGTTATATCTGTACACAACATTTAAGAAAAATGAAAGAAGGAAAGGGGTAACTTAAATGTATTCTATTTTATCGTCAATGCAACTGTCAGTCTCGTAGAGTAACTAGAAGAGATGAAGAAGAGTTGCTTATATATGGGAAATCTGAGGTGGGGGTAAACTGTAGAGTGAGGGGAACAATGACAAGTCTTGGGGGGAATAAAATGCGTCATGAGAAATGGATATCTAGGGATGAATACAAGGAGACTACGATTGCACCTTCATCACGGTAGACAGAGACGAGGAATCTACATATATTTTAGATCAAGTGTTTAAGAAGTACGATGGGGGTTATAGGGCTATATAGTGTGAGAAACGCCCACGACTACAAAAAAAAAAAAAAGTCATCGACAAAGATAATAATAATAATCCATTGTTTCACTACAAATGTACACTTCAACAAAGAGGGCACAGGAAGGGGACACATCCCAGCCAATAAAAGGGGATATCAAGAGAGACAATGTGAAATGGACTTGTAGCCTTCCATCACTCAAGAACAGCGTTTCTCAACCAGGGTTCCCCGTAACCCTAAGGTTCCGCTAAAGGTCCCTAAGGGTTAATTTTTAGTTAGAGGGCAGGATAGAGATGGGGGAGAGGGAGGGAGGGAGGGAGGGGCGATTTGGGGGTTTAGTGGAAGGAAAGAGTGAAATAGAAGGAAGGTAGAGTTATGATAGATGTGGGGCAGATCCAATTGCTCCGTTATTTAACTATACCTATGCATTTATTTATGTATCTTATTTGTTATTTACATTATCATAGTTTTTATTTATTATTTTATTATTAATATGATTTTTTTTCGCATCCGACCTAGATATGGATCAAAAGGTCTCCTGTCGGCATGCTCCGCCTTTGTAATCCTTTGTAGTATCGTGGACTTTTTTTCCGCGAGAACAAGTGAGATATGCTTGTGCACTTTTGATTTTTTATTTAATTTCATATTTGTAAAATAATTAAACACGTACGACATATTCTTGGTTATTGTAATAATGTAATATAGACATCATCCTATCTAACCTATTATTACAATGAAAATAAAATGAGAAAGATATGGTACTTTTTTTTTTCTTTTTTTTTTTTTTTTTTTTTTTTTTTTAAGGTTCCGCAAGGGTAAAATGGTTGAGAAACGCTGCTCAAAAAGGACCACCTTTGGAACATGATAGCTCAGAAATGGTTAACTTTAGACCAATGGTTCTTAACCTTTTTTCATCCTATGATGACCCCCCGGGCCTCTTCAGGGGTATTACCGTAACGTCTTTAAGAAATTTTGAAACGGTGAACCTTGTGAAAAAGCAAGAAAAAACATTGATTGTGGTTGATATGTTTACTGTAGCATCCCACCGCACTTGTGGGTCACCAGCGTTGCACTCATCTAACTGGTAAAAGCCAAAGTATCTAATAATTCAAACACGTGAAAATATATTATTCTCCCGAATCCTTTGTGGCCCCCTAAGAAAACCCAAACGACCCACCCCCACGTGGGTCACGACCCCCAGGTTAAGGATATACAAATAATTTCACAAGAATAATATTAAACTCTAGCGAGTGGAACGAACACACACAGAGACTAAAGACTTACAAATGGACGTTCATAAATTGAACATAAAACAAAATATCGTGCTATACTGATCCTTTAACAGACCCAATGAAATAACAAACATACATATACCATACATATACCAAGGCTTTTTCTCCCTTACAAGGGAGGTAGCCAAAAAACAAAGGCATAAAAACCATCCCCACATACTCCACTCCCATCAACCCCCTTCCCACCCTCTTATCTTGGCTACTCCTGTGTGTGTGTGTATATATATATATATATATATATATATATATATATATATATATATATATATATATATATATATATATATATATATATATATATATCACAGGTGAGAAATGTAGTAACACATTTATAAATCACAACTAACACCACAGTCGGACGAAAGAAAAAGTTGCGTAAGCGGAACTATATATTTCGATTGCTACCTGCAATCCTCTTCAGTAGTACAAAGTGGCAGGGAGGAGGCTATCTTAAGTAGCAACCTCTTACAAAAGAAAGGGAACATGAGAAAATACAGAACATCACTGCCCCAACCCTAGTTGACCTGAGGCTGACACGAGGTCGGGTCAGGGGGAGGGGGAGGAAGCTTGTTGACAATATTTTTGGTGATGAATAGTCCTGAAATGATGTCTGGGGTCCATTGACCCTTGGAAATATTCATCGTGGGCAGATAATCAATTAATGTTGATTCCACCATTTTCCTTCTGAACCCACACCCTGATCTCATTTATAAATCAGGGTGTGGGTTCAGAAGGAAAATGGTGGAATCAACATTAATTGATTATCTGCCCACGATGAATATTTCCAAGGGTCAATGGACCCCAGACATCATTTCAGGACTATTCATCACCAAAAATATTGTCAACAAGCTTCCTCCCCCTCCCCCTGACCCGACCTCGTGTCAGCCTCAGGTCAACTAGGGTTTGGGCAGTGATGTTCTGTATTTTCTCATGTTCCCTTTCTTTTGTAAGAGGTTGCTACTTAAGATAGCCTCCTCCCTGCCACTTTGTACTACTGAAGAGGATTGCAGGTAGCAATCGAAATATATAGTTCCGCTTACGCAACTTTTTCTTTCGTCCGACTGTGGTGTTAGTTGTGATATATATATATATATATATATATATATATGTATATATATATATGCATATATATATGTATATACATGTGTATATATATATATATATATATATTGCAGAAACCACAGGGAAAATAAAGTCGGAATACTAAACGTTTTCGTCTATTACGACATCCTCTGAGGATGTCGTAATAGACGAAAACGTTTAGTATTCCGACTTTATTTTCCCTGTGGTTTCTGCAATATTATTTAGTCACGCGTTATTGTGATTATTTTTGCATATATATATATATATATATATATATATATATATATATATATATTGGTATTTTCGTTGTTGGGTGTGCTACGGTTGCGTGTGTGTGTGTGATTCACCATGGTCTTGGATCACGTGTTGGACTCGTGATTGACAGCTATTTCCCTCCCGAAAGAGAGCTCACAGCTCATATGACCGATCTATGGGTAATACTGTGACTTTACACGCACACACACACACAACTCACAGCCCACGAGAGTTGGAGTAACGACTCGAAGCGCAGCGATACTGGAATTATTTCAGCCCTGGGCAGGATTCGAACCCGGACCGCCGTAGTGATAGTTGGGGACCCTACCAACTGCGCCACCGAGTCGTGTTATACGGGTGAGTTTGTTTATATATTTGAAACGTTGCATTGTCGAAATAAACGTGACCCCCATGATAGAGAGCGACAGATTGTGGCTTACAATTTATTATAGGAGTAGGAAGACCGTTTTTCTTCACTCCTGAAAAACAACATTGTTCCGAAACCTACGTAGCGTACAAATTGGTTTTGTAAAATTGTACAGAAATTTCGCTGGCCGAGCGGGTTAGGGCGTTATTACTTGCGGCGAGGGTCGAGGGGATGGCGGTTTGACCCCTGCAACCGACAAAGTTGAGCCAATTGCATAGTTTATTAAAGTTCACGCCACAAAGTCTTCTGTAAGGTGGAAGGTTGTGACGTCAAACCAGAACAAGAAAACATGTATATACAGCGGTGACTGCATTATTTCATAGTGTTTTCTTTCCATATTTCTGATAAGACAAAGGTATTGTCTACGAACAGTTCCTGAAGAAGAATTTCCTCTGCGTGGGACTTCGTCTCTGCTCCGTCGGGTTCTGTCGGGTTCCGTCGAGTTCCGTCGGATTCCGTCCAGACTGTTTGCCCTCAGACAGATTTCCTTCTTGTCCTGAAGAGCGGACTCTCTTCAGTGTTGTCTCGACAGGCAGACCTCTGTGCAATACTGTGAATTCTCTGCCGGCTGGCTGGCTGGCTGGCTGGCTGGCGAGCATCAATCAATTCACGCCCGTGAAGTATTCAGCCGGCTTTAATATTCTTTGTCCCCGTGTGGAAATTGCCAGGCTATCTCTTGTCTCTCCCGTGCGATCCTCAGCCAGCCGGCGCGGCGGCGCAAAGCCCCGTGAGGCACACATGCCGTCAGGGTTCTCTTCGTGGGGTTCTCGGCCGACCGGCGGTGTTAAAAAAAAAAAAAAAAAAAAAAAAAAATCCCGTGTGGTATTTGCCGACCGACCTACCGTCTCTCCTTGTGCGATCATCGGTAGGTCGGCGGCGAAGAGTCGCCGTGTGGCTTTTGCCGGTCGGCCTCTCCTCGCGCTGCTTCCCATGTGTTAACATCAGCCGGCTGGCCTCTTTCCAGGATCCCTTTTGCCGACCGGCGGTGTTCAATTCCCTTGTGGCGTTCGCCGGGTGGCCTCCTCGTGCATTCCTCGGCCAGCCGGTTAGGGCGAATCCTCCCGTGTGGCATTAGCCGGTCGGCGTGTCTTGTTGGGGGATCCTGGACCAGCCGGCGGTGTTGAAAAAGGTCCCATGTGGCATTTGCCGACCGACCTATCGTCTCTCCTCGTGCGGTCATCAGTCGGTCGGCGGTGGTCGTCGTCGTCCAAGACTCTCCTCCCGACTCCTCCGGGGAGCCGGGCAGAGAGGGCCAGGTGCCTCCACAACGAGGACGATATTCCAGATGGAGACGATGAGCATTTGTATGGTTGTTATCATCATTACTCCTTTATCATTATTGCTATTGTTATCATTATTACTGTTGTTATTTTTTACTATTGGTATAAATTATTATTATTATTATTATTATTATTATTATTATTATTATTATTATTATTATTATTATTATTATTATTATTATTATTATTATTATTATTATTATTATTATTATTATT
>NC_134809.1:7064298-7079298 GCF_046742065.1 Oratosquilla oratoria
GAGGAACTCCACTTGTAACTTAGACAACCCGACTATGGATTGGACACCTCGCCCCATCGAAACAAAGCATGTCCACCGATGCAACAGTCGACTCAAACCATGTTTAAATGTTTATCAACAAGCGGCCGGTTATAGATATTAATAAACAATTTCACTTTATCTGTCGACTTTATGTACATTTACTAAGCTAACGGTGGAAACATTACAGTAGTCTTCATAAGTATCACAAAACTTATATTTCAATATATACAGTGCCAAATGAAAGATTGTCTAAGAGTAAACTTGATGGATAGCACAAAGGCCTATCTATATTATGTATGCTTAATTAAGATGCCTAGATAGGCTACAGTATAGGTACTATATACGAAAAATACACAAATTCCGTCTAGGAGAAACATTATAATCATTATTATCATAATTATCATCATCATTATCATTATCATTATCATTATCATCATCATTATTATCATTATTATAATTGTTGTTGGTGTTATTATATATTTATATTATCATTACCATCACTGGATTTTAACTGCAGAATTGTGTGACACACAAGAATATACAAACACAAGAAAACACAAGAAGAACACACAAACACACAAATAACAAAGACATAACATGAAGTAGACACAAACACGAACCCGAGACAGTAATCAAAACATTCATATACACAGAATCACAAGGAGTACACAAACCATATAGATACGCCTCACATATATGGTTGATAAGATAAGTAACAATAAACTTACCCAGAACGAGGACCCAACGTATTCATCAAATTTCTGGATGAGTCAGACATCCATTCAAGCTACCTCATCCATTCTGTGCATCCAATTTGTACAATCTAGTCTTTACGTAGTTTAGAATCTATGTTCCCGTTTAGGCAAGTTCACTATGATGAGTCTCTTCAAGTTTTGTTCTTGTTAATGCTGAATGGTTTTCTTATGCTGAGAGCAGCACTTCATAATGCTGAGGCTGTCTCAATGACCTCTCCTTTGCTAGGATGACGGCCTTCAGAGGTTTTATTCTGGCTAACGCCATATGACTTTATTCAGCAGAGGGTTGGACCTCGCGTTCCTGAAGCTGTTTAGCTTAAGACCCTTTGCCCGAAGATTCCGATTTATATAAAAAGAATTGTATCGTCTGAGTCTATCACAGGGCTTTAGATGTCGTACTACGATATTATTCAAGAAAAAAGAAGATCCTTATCATACACAGGATGACCTGATCTTGACCGACGTGACCCAGATTTCCTGGGCACCTGGCATCATGACATCAGGCAGACCATCTTATCAGATGTGAAGACTGGTCACGTGTCTTTTTTTATCTGAAACTGATAAAGATTGGCCTATCGTCTCTAGCCTTTCTCTTAAGGCCTTCCCAAATCCTAATCAGTGTAGTAATATCATGTTCTATAGTGACAGTTTACATTGTTCCCTGATAATTTAACGGTTTTTTTTCACATCTCTTGGGGTGTAAGAATGCTGACGTCCCAAGAGAGAGAGAGAGAGAGAACGAGAGTGAGAAAGAGTGAGAGAGAGAGAGAGAGAGAGAGAGAGAGAGAGTGAGAAAGAGTGAGAGAGAGAGAGAGAAGGAGAGAGAGAGAGAAAGAGAGAAAGAAACCAAGAGAGAGAGAGAGAGGGAGACAGATAGATAGAGAGAGAGAGGGAGGAAGATAGATAGATAGAGAGAAGGAGAGAGAGAGAAAGAGAGAGAGAGAGAGAGAGAGAGAGAGAGAGAGAGAGAGAGAGAGAGAGAGAGAGAGAGAGAGAGAGAGAGAGAGAGAGAGAGAGAGCGAGAGGGAGGGAGATAGATAGATAGATAGAGAGAGAGAGAGAGCGGGAGAGAGAGAGAAGGGGAGAGATAGATAGAGAGAGAGATAGATAGATAGAGAGAGAGAGAGAGAGAGAGAGAGAGAGAGAAGGAAGTTTGAATAGGACATAATTTACATTTCGTGTTGTCAATTTTCTTTCTACTGTATGTATGGCATCTAGCAAATGATTTTATTGGGCAGAGTGTCTTTCTACTCCCATCTAGTCGACTTCTACCAAATCCTCCGAGACGAGCCTTGGTCGTGACACGCCTGCAAGTGGTTTGTGTGTCCTCGTTCTTGACTCATGCTTTGGCTTGCTGACCACAGTGCCCCCACATGTTGACCTGTGGTTCCCAACGTTATAGACACGCAATAAGACTAACCACATAAAAAAAAAAAAAAAAAAAAAAAATCTGGTAACCCTGCCCCCTAATTTTCGGAGACGGGTGGCCGTGTCATAGACCAAAGGGTCTTCCGGGGTCTTCCCTCCTGTCACCTTTCATTTTCTCCAGTGCCTCATATGTTTGTCGTACCCTACGTCTAGCCCCCTTTCTTGTCAAGACCTGATTATCAAAGGCCAACCACAGACGGTATCAAGCTCGTATCTTGAGTCGGTCTGAATGCAGCCTAATACTCCTTATTACCTCACTCCTCTACATCCTTCTCCTTCTCCTCCTCCGTCTATTCTTGTCCCTCCTCTTCTTCCACCTTCTTTTCCTCATGCTCTTGTTCTTCCTCCTCCTACCTCCTTCACTTCCTTTTCCCTCCGTCTCTTCCTCCTTCTCCTACCTCCCTCTCTTCCTTCTTCCTCCTCTTCCTCTCGCTTCACCACTTCCTCCTACTTCTTTTCTCCCACCGTAAGCTGTTCCTCCCCTCCTTCTCTTCTTCTTCCTCCTACTTCCCTTTCCTCACCCTTCTGCTGTTCCTATCATTCCTCTTCTACGCTCCCCTTCCTCTTCTCCTTTTTTCTTATCTTCCTCGCTTCCTTCCCCCCTTTCGCTTCCTCCCCTTCTTTCTCCTTCTTCCCTCCTTCTTCCCTCCTTGCCCTCATCCTCTTACATCTACGCTCCCTCACTCCCCTCCATTTTCTCCTCCCCTTCCCCTCCCCTTCCCCTTCCCCTTTCACTTCCTCCTTTTTCCTAATTCCCTTCTTCTATCTCTTCCCCTTCTTTCTCCTTCTTCCCTTCTTTCTCCTCCTCTTACTCCTCCTCGTCGTTCTCCTCCGCCTTCTCCTTTTGTTTTGTGATCCAATTATTACCCATGATGCATCGGGCTTTCCTGGGTCACGATGTAAAGGACGCTTGAGCCGAGTGACTGAAACCAAGATCAGAAATTCCCATGAATCCTCTCCAAGCACTTACACCAGTGGTTCCTAACCTTTTTTTTCCAGTGCCCTTAGTACCCCTTGATATCTCAGAAAATGTTCTCGTACACCCATCCAATCCAAATACAATGCAAACATATGAAAAGGATTAGTGATACAAACCTTGATTTGCTTTCTCATTATAAATATACAGTACCATTGCACTGGCTATCATGTCTCGTACCCCCACCCCCTTCCCCCCAAGGTTCAAGGTTTCATACCCCTTGGGGGTACAGGTACTAACTCAGGTTAAGAACCACTGACTTACAATCACATCACTTTCACACCCACCCAAGTGGTGCACTCGAAGGAGATTTCTGCAATAGCAGACGTGGGGAGATTATTATTCTTATAAGTGAGGGAATAGAAGGACCACGGCCTTGACTGGTTTCTATCTACTGAAACTCCGGTCAGACTAGGATCCGACCTTCCTCAATTGAATTTATATATTTCTATAATATCTATTCTAGTGGTTTATGAACCGCTAAGGACACAGAGTTTTCTAAGTGGGGCCACAACCAGAAAACTAGTGAAAATTAGTGGATGTTGAGCGATTTATATTCAGTGTTGAAACGGTCCCTAAGAATCTCCAGAACAGCAATACATAAAAGATGGGTTAAGTGATGGAAGATAGGTCCACAGCCCCCTCACTAGATCGCCAGGATGTTAGTTGGATTGATCACCTTCAACATGCCACCCTTTGTTAATCTTATTCTGGCCGATGCTACATTATTTGATTCAGATGAAAATTAGACGCAATATAGATTTCTCAGCTCACACAACGCCACAGATAGCAACACACACACACACACACACACACACACACACACACACACACACACACACACACACACACACACACACACACACACACACACACACACACACACACACACATATATATATATATATATATATGTATATATATACATATATATATATGTATATATATACATATATATATATATATATACATACATATACACATACATACATATACATATTCATGTACATGTACATGCACTTATACGTATACATATACATATACATATACATATACATATACATATACATACGTATTTATATAGAGTCAACATCCACTAAATTGTGGATTAAGCATGGGATGCATCCTGTGCCCTGTAGTAATCAGGACAACCACGGGGCAGGCTAATGATTGTTTCTGCGGTGTCTGCCCCGTCCAAAGACTGGAGTATAACATCAAAACCCATCTTACCTTTAGCCAAATGGGACGAAAGCCTCAACATATGTATGGGTCCCCTACGTACAGAGGAGTAGCATGACCGTGGCACTTTAGGGATGGCATGTGATTGGTCACGATGCCATGATGTTACTAGGGCCGCCGCCACCACCGGAAATGCCCACAGAGAAGATTACACTCGACGGGTATTGCATTAAGTGCTGTCGTTGTCAGGTCGTTGTATTTATCAGTTGTCCTCTGCCGCCGGATAAGACATGTTTTCTTTCTACTCTTCGTCAAAGAGAGACGAAAATACTGATATTGTCTTGATCGTACATCATAAGAACATAATGGAAGAGACTACAAAAGACTATAAGGCCTATACTAGGCAGTTCCATGTCCATTACCACCTTTCATTCCTATCCATAGTTATCTAATCTTCTCTTCAAACAACCAATAGTTTCAGGGCTCACTATTTGTTTGTTGAGTCTATTTTATTCGTTAACCACTATATTGGTTAACAAGTTCTTGCCTATATATTTCTTAAATCTAAATTTGTCCATTTCAAACTCAATACAACGATTCGGACCCTGACGTCTTAATATGATGACCTTAACTGCATCACCCTTGTTAAATTCCGTGATCCATTTGAATACCTCTACGAGAGGCAAGATGAATTTGACTTGATTAGGAATTATTGTGAAACCGATTTTTTTTTTTTTTTTTTTTCTGTAGAAGGTTATTTTGGCTGAAAGAGCTGGCCTCTGGCAGCCATTTTTGAAATCTTGAATGAAATCTTGTTCAAATATCAATCAAAACGATGCAGCACTGTTTCCCTCTACGTTTGTATTCTCTTTCCTGTCTATTATATTATTTTTCCTTTTTAACATTACCCTTCTAGATGAAGCGCGTATGTTAAATTTGAAGATCAGAAAGAATGGATTATGAACTTTGATTAACAGAAGTTGTAGATGTTAACCTTGTTTGGTCAGGTGGTTGTAAGATTAATGTTTTTGTTGTAGTTTTAGTACAGACAATTTCATTTGACATCAGAGACATCATTTAGGTTCATTAAGGGTCAATATCGGTATCATTTCCTTGGTTGAATGAAAAATAAAATAATACAATGTATAATTTTAGATTTCCTTTTGCTTCTGTATAATACTGAAAAAATGGGTTGTTGCTATTTTGACAATTTTACAGAAGTAACTACAAAAGAAAGTAACTAAAGCAATGCTATCATATATAAAAATCAGAAATAACAAAGAGAAATATGTCAGATTAAAAAAACAGGAAAATAATCGTAGCAATATTGGCCAGTCTTACATTTTGTGAGCTGCCGGCTACCACAAAAGAATATGTAAATCTTAATGTATGTAAAATATAGAATTTCAAAAATATCATATTTTCTAAAATAAGTAAATTGTGACATTTTGTCAATAGAGTGGTGTATTCCTGATCCAGTGGACTCTTGCAAAACCGATGGAGTTCGGGAGGTCCGGTAGAGTCCAGTGGATCCGGTGGAGTCCGGTAGATCCGGTAGAGTCCTGTGGATCCGATAGAGTCCCGCAGATCCGTTGGAGTCCTGCAGATCTGGTGGAGTTCTGTAGATCCAGTGGAGTCTGGTAGATCTGGTGGAGTTCTGTAGATCCAGTGGAGTCCGGTAGATCCGGTGGAGTTCTGTAGACACGACGGAGTCCTGATGATCCGGTGGTGTCTGTGGACCAGGTAGAGTCCTGCAGATCCGTTGGAGTCCTGAAGATCCAATGGAGCCCTGAAGATCCAATTGAGTCCAGTAGATCCGGTGGAGTCCGGTTGATCCTTTGGAGTCCTGCAAATTCAGTGGAGTCCTGCAGATCCAATGGAGTACGGCAGATCCGGTGGAGTCCTGTGGATCCAGTGGAGTCCTGTAGATCTGGTGGAGGCCTACAGATTTAGTGGAGTCCTGCAGATCCGGTGGATTACGGTAGATCCAGATCCAGTGGAGTTTTGTGGATCCAGTGGAGTCCTGTACATCCGGTGGAATCCTGTAGACCTGGTAGATTCCTACCAAAGGTCGCTGAAGGTCGAAGGCCAAGCCCCCTGCGAACCAGTGACTGGCGCAGCGGGTGGCTCGTAAAATTTTAAATATCAAATGCCTTAGTGAAAGGATCCCTATATTTAATGATTTCTCCACAACGGTATGCGATTTTTATCTTAAGATGTAGCAGTCGCTTTAGATGTATTTCATTATTGCTTTCCAGCAGATGATTTTGTTAATAAAAAGAACAGCAACAGAACGAAAGGCCTTTGTTCCACGTGGGTGTGATTCAGCGACGTGACGTCACGTCGACGTGAAATTTGAGTCTTGGAGGAAAAGTTCGGTACATATGATCACGTGAGGAGCGGGAAAGTAATATGAGATCAAGACTCGTTCATTATGCAATTGGATGTTGTTTCCTAAAATTTTCACATTATTTTCAAGTGTCTTGTTGAACATTTGGTAGAAAAAGAAAACTTAGCAGATTGCAGATAAGTCACAGGAAAGGGCTGGCAATTGTACTCACATATGCGCACGAAAAAAATAAGTGGCTGACCACAGCAAGACCGTAAATAAATAAACAAATAAATAGAATAAAATGGAATCATCTGTTGTTTGTCATCATCTTGGTTGAAATTAACGACAACTGCCATTAATTTGGTTTCGCTGCTACTGTGATAGTAACAAGAAAATACACAAATTAATAAATAAGTGTAGGAATAAACTAATAAATAAAAGAATAAATAAATAAATAAACAAGCGAATCAACAAATATGTAGAAAAACAAACAACAAAAGAAACAAATAAATACATAGATGAATAGTAGCTGTTTTTTTTTTCTTGAAGCAAAATTTAATTATGATCATCTCTACCTCATCAAGCCCATCGCGATGGTTTCCCCCAAGATGAATAAGATCTTCTGGTGTTAGCCAGAATAAAATCTATAAAGATGGGATAAATTTGATCGTGACTGATGCATAGATTTTATTTTGCCTATAGAGAAGTTTGCAGGAGTGACGTGGCAGATGTAGGAGCAGTTGTGCAATTCGTGGGAGTATTTTGGAGGAGGTCTTTGTTCAGCAGGTGACTCAACATAGCTGATTGACGATTTCAGTCAGGTTAACTACAGAAATTGTTGCTAGACCACTGTAATGAACACAAACACTATAACACATACATTTACCAAAGACTTTTCCCCCTTATAAGGGAGGTAGCCAAAGAACAGAGGCATAAAATCCACTCCCACCCATTCCATCCCCACATACTCCACTCCCCTCCACCCTCTTCGCTCCTTTTTATATTGGCTCCTCCTGGATGACGGGTCATCCCTGCATCTCGCCCACTGTCCTGGATCAGAAGCAGTGTCGCAAGACACAGCACTTACACAGCAAGGCCGCTTCATTATATCGGCGACCCCCCCTCTCCGTCTCCTCATGCAGGAAAAGAGAAGACGGGGAGAAATCCCTTCGGGCAGCGTCAAATTACTATAACACAAGCAAGAAAAATTGAGAATCTCTGATTCAGATCTTTGTTCATGTGACGTGGCAGGACCTTTCTGTCCATTAATAGACCTACACAGACTAGAATTGGTGACCTACCTCACCAATGGCCAATTAAATAACTTAGGCTGTTGACATACGAAATGATAATGATTCTGGTAAATAGTGAAAATCTATTTTATGTCTAACAACACAATTCTGTTAATTAAGGCGAAGACGGACCCAGGGAGCACCGTGGTGACACAAAATCAGACAAAAATGAATAGATAGATAAATAAATTAATAAATAGATAAATAAATAATCCATTTAAAGCATAACTGTTGTGCAGGATGTTGGGGAAAATATGTTAATAAAGTTTTTGATAGAAAAGATCGGGTGTAGGTTATACATGCCCTCTATATTTGTATTTCTATAAATAAGTTATGGAAATGATTAGATCACGTGATATTTCGTGCAATCTAAGTCGGCGGCCAAGATAGCAAGATCCATTAAAGAAAAGGTGAATAAACTATTTATCAATTGCGATTATTTTAATCTTAGCATTATCTTCAGTGGTACAGTTCACTCGCTAATTTAGTAACGTAGTGTGAGCGAAAGAACTATTTAATTAGCAAATATTCAATACTTATTTCTTTACATACAGACAATACTTATGTTGTGGATGAAAAACAGAATATATGGGAAAGTAATTATATATATTTTCTATATGAAATCACGTGTGTAGAATTTGTTTACATGATCAGCTGATAAAGTTTATTGACTAAATATATATGAGTGTTTACACGTTACAAATACCAATATCTTATCGACATATCGAATTTTGATATTTATGGCGATATTATCGATATATCAAGTATTTTTTATCAATATGAAGTGATGGGGAAATCCATGTTATCAGATTACGTGCAACAAACATAGATTAAGTATTATCTAACGCACTATGTCTTGTCTAAAATATATTCCCGAATGAATATTTATGATTAACCCACACACACACACACACACACACACACACACACACACACACACACACACACACACACACACACACACACACACACACACACACACACACATACACACAAAGGATTACAAAGGATTACAAAGGCGGAGCATGCCGACAGGAGACCTTTTGATCCATATCTAGGTCGGATGGGAAAAAAAAAAAAAAAAAAATCATATTAATAATAAAATAATAAATAACAACTATAATAATGTAAATAACAAATAAAATACATAAATAAATGCATAGGTATAGTTAAAATAATCAACAGGTAAATAGTAAATGATAATAAATTAACATATAACTAATAATAGATGAAAATCACAGAGAAATTATAACAAAACAAAAACAAATAATATAACATAAATTATCATCATTACAGCATCTTACTTAGGTACTTATCTAAATGATTCTTAAAGCTTCGAACTGAACTACATTGCACTACCTGTGCAGGAAGTTTATTCCATTCATTAACTACACGGTTGGCAAAGTTGTTTCTACCTACTTCCAAATTGAATCTATTTCCGGACAGTTTGAGACCATTGTTTCTTGTCTGATTCTCATTCAATGTGAAAATTTTGTCACTTTTGATGTTGTCAATTCCCTTTAAAATCTTAAAGACCTGTATCAAGTCACCTCTGAGTCTACGCTTTTTTTAGGGAAAACAGAGTCACACATACATACATACATACATACACATATACATACGTATATACATACATGCATACATACACATATATGCATACGTATATATATATATATATATATATATATATAATATATATATGCATATATATATGTGTATATATAAATACATATATATACATATATTATAGGTATATATATAAGTATATATATGCATATATATACATGTATATATATATATATATATATATGTACATTATATATATATATATATATATATATATATATTCACAAGTATCACAAATCATATATGTATAAATATATATATATATATATATATATATATATATATATATATATATATATATATATATATATATATATATATATGACATTTGGCACCACCTAAGATATTCATTACATATCTTACCCCATTAGGTGACGATTCCCTCCACTAAAGGAATAATTTGACTGTAATTTAAATCATTACAGAAGACGACGCCATTCTCATATCATACACAGATGGACAAATACCTTGGGAGGCCGACTCACACTGCCTCGACAACAAATTCTGTCACAGGGAAGGAAAAATCTTAATTCTGGCAGGAAAAAATAAAACCAAGGATCAGTAACGCAAGATGGAGCTTTGACTTCGAGCTCAGGTGGTCACATGTAATAGCAGAGGTGAACGCACGAAACCAAAGAAGGGATTTAAGGAAAAAAAGAAAAGAAAAAAAAATTAACGTTAACTTTACTGACATAGCCCAACCATTCCACTCCATATGCGGTTTTTTTTCTGTTGTATTTCTTTCAAATATCAAGTTGGTTTTGTTTTATAGTATTCAATTTATTTGATTTTATATATACATACATTTATACATATATACATACATACATACATACATACATACATACATACATGCATACATACATACGTACATACATACATACATACATGCATACATACATACGTACATACATGTACACAAACATACATACATACATATATACGTACATACACGCATGCATACATACATACCTACATACACATGCATACATACATGCATGGATGCATGCATACATACATACATACATACATACATACATACATACATACATACTTACATACATACATGTACACAAACATACATACATATATACATACATACATACATACATACATACATACATACATACATACATATATGCACAAATTTCACAAGTCACACGTAAATCACAAATATGCAGAGTCCACTAGGAAAAGGAAAAACACGCGGAGTCCGAGCGCTTTCGTGATATATTCACATTATCAAGGAGTACATACACATATATACATACATACATACATGTATACATACATACATACATACATACATACATACATACATACATGCATGCATACATGCATACGTACACACACACACACACACACACACACACACACACACACACACACACACACACACACACACACACAGACAGACAAACACTAAACCTCCTGGCTGGCATAAAACCTGTCTAGACAACGGACCGAAGGCTTTATTCACCAAAGTCCTTACCCATCAGATGAGGTCACTATCTGATTATCAGAAGGAAAGGGGGAGGTAGGGAGGGAGGGAGGGAAGAGATAAAACAATTTGGGTAATATTGTGTCTTAACGACCTTCCAAAGGTCAAGAAAACTTACGACAAGTCCATTTACTTCTTGGGGTCGACCTTTAGCTGAATGAAGTTTTTGGGCGCTTGAATGAATAGACTTGGAATCACTCGGAGAACGCAAACCACAGCCAAGGAAATTCTTTTTAGTATTTAGTTTCTAGATCCTGATCGCTACCGAAATTTAGATCATTAGTTTGGTAGAAGAGCTCCCTACAGGGAGTTCTTGCTCAGATTTGTGGTTGTCTTTGCTTTGTTGCCTGAATGAATTCGGAGTTATTTTGTATTTAATTTATTTATTTACTTATTTATTTATCTATGTATATTTGTATACATGTATGCGCCTGTATGCATGTGTATTTGTATATATGTATGTACCCGTGTGCATGTATATATGTAATATATATATATATATATATATATATATTTATATATATATACATATATATATATATATACATATATATATATATGTATGTATGTATTTATCATTTATTTGTTTATCTATTTATTGATTTAAGAAGGATGAATTAAAGAATAGGCTTTACCCAAAGCTGAATAAAAATCGCGTATAATTCGCCAGAACAAAATCAACAAAGTTTGCCTCACGTGTGTCATATCAACACAAAAGCACATGACATCCGTGTCACGAATAGTCGAGGACTCAAGGTTGACAAGATTAGGGAACAAGAAGATTACTTTATCACTGAAATTAACTTCCCTGCTTACCACGTGCGTCTTCCACACAAACAGAATACCTTTGCTCAATCAGCACTACAGTCGGTCGATAAAGATAAGGGAATGGGCTGCCCGGTGCCTCAAACAAGGTTATGATTTCGGTCGTGTTTGTTTGGTTGTCTGTTTGTTCGTCAGCTTGTCTCTGTCAGGTTGTCAGCCATTAGATTTCAGATATTATGAACGGATTATTATTTTCTGGCTTACCTATTTATTTATTTATTTGCTTATTCATTTATTTATCTAGATATTTGAGTCATTTATTTATTTATTTATTCATCTAAGTGGTGGAGTTTAGCCCAATTAACACATGAGTATATTTCATAAGCGATCTGAAGATTTTTTTCGTAAACAGCGAGGTACTTTTACTCCAATCTTCGCAATTTACACCCTCAAGGCTGATTCTATTTTTGCAGAGAATGGACACGAGTAACTGCTTTGCTGGCGAAGATTTGCGCTCTCCGAGTACTTCTAGTTCTAGCTTTACTCTGGACGGAATTAGGGAGTCAGGTATTGTGTTTGGTCGAGTTTGTTTGTCAGCACTATTACGGAAAATTTGTTGAATCAATTTATATCAATCTTTCATAAAGTGTGTGTTATGGTCTCTATATGACCTTGAAAAAATTCGAGAGTAATTGGATCAAGGTCAAGACCAAGATCACTGAAATAATGATAGAAATATATTGACTTCCTAAAAAGAAAGAAAAAATGCTTCAAGACACAAGACCAAAATATTTGTATGTTACTTTTACAGTTATATTTTATACATCACAAGTGTGAAAGAAAGTATACTTTGACCTTGAGTGATTGAAAAAGGTCAGACTGAAGGTCATTTATCCTTGGAGGACCTTAAACTGAAAACGGTTGGAGATGATAAAAATGTTTACAATAATCAAGGCTATCAAAAGAACTTTTCATACATCACAAGTGTGAAAGGAAGTGCTTTGACCTTGAGTGATTGAAAAAGGTCAGATTGAAGGTCACTTATCTTTAGGGGTCCTTAAACCTATCAAAAGGAACACCACGTATGGACGGAGCCTTTATTACAAAGACGTTTCGCTTGCCAGAGATTGATCAAGTACGTGATCGTGGTACACAGATCTTTCAGAATGAATAGGAAAATCTGAAGGAACGGGGGAAGACCATTGGATCCTAGGGAAGGAGGTTAGGGAGCAAGTGTCCCCTTTAACTGTCTCAAGGCACCCGTGACGTTCCCCAGGATCTTCCTATTTACTCGCAGAGATTTGCGTGCAGCGGCTATGTCCTCACGGTGACTTGCATTGATTTTAGCCTCCAACTCCGTCTCCTGCCCACCTCTCCTAAGCCACGACCCCACGAAATAAATATTCCTAAAATCGTCCGGTGGAAATAGCCCTCTTTCATACACAACTATCTTTTCTTTTTCATACAGACATCTCTTCCCCTTCTATAACTACAAATCCAACGCGAACGGATGGTCTGTCCCGGTTAGCCCATGTCCTCGATAAAGCTCAAATTATCGAAAGATCGTACAAATAAAGTTTCCTTCAACACATAATGTTGGTTTTGATTGCCTTGACTGCCAATTACATACAAATGATCAAGATATAGAAAATTGCATATGGGTTTTCAGTTGCAATATAAGGTCACCTTGGGTAACCTCAAGAGGTCAAATTCAAGGTCACACATTTGTATGGGACCAGAAATCGAACATGTTTGCAGATATGTTTATTGTTTTCCACATGTATTAAGTTATAGATAACATGATGTTTAATGTGATGGGGCAATTCAGTTTTAAGCTGCAGTTTTCATTAGCATATCTTGTTTGATCTATCTATAAATATTTATTTACTTGTTTATTTATTTATTGGTTTATTTACTGATTTATCAATGCTCTTATTTTAGTGATGTGTTTATCTATTTCTTTTAATCTATTCTTTCTACCTATTTATTTGTATTTACCTATTTCATTGATTATATTTTCATTCATTTAATCATTCACTAAGTTATTTAAATCTGCCTAGTTGTCTGTCTGCCTATTTAGCTACTCTTTCTTGTGGAATTGTATTTCTATTTTTATTCTGGCTTTCGCCACTTTATTTTATTCATATCCGTGTCACCCCAGCGATAGTGAAGTATCTCGAGTGGCGGCACATGAGGCTTGCATGCTACTTGATTTTGCTATTTCGTTTGAGTAGAAACGACTTCGGTTACGTTATTCTAGACTTCCGTAAGAACATCTCAACAATGTGTCTAACATTCGTATTTTAGGTCGTTCTTTATTTGACATTCAGCCTTTCACAACATGACGCAAGAGTAATTTGACATTTGTAAATTTGAAAAACAAAAACACAAACGATCACCGCCAACCTACCGTGCCAGATGTCACAATTTACCCTAACCATTTTTTCCTCTCAGTTATTTTAATAATTTCCGTGACATTCACCTTGAAACGCAGGGTTCCACTTGTGCCTGTGCCTGTTTAGTTATTCACTTATTTATGTCTTGATACACCTGCTTGGCCCTTTGTATTTATTATTAGTTTCTTGATTTGTGTGTTTATTTCCACAGTTCTTGACTAGGATGCATTATGCCTTCGGGGGAAGTTGCGAACAAGAATATTGCTGAAGCTCAAGAAACATTGTTTCAAAGTGTATTGGTGAATCTTTCAAAATGTCTGTTTCAATTGGAAGAGCATTTGCAGAAGATACTAATTGTAATAATGATCATTTTTGGAAATATATGACAGTTAATGAAGATTTAATAATGTCTAACTGTTAATTGTTGTAAGGGAAATAGGCAGCATCTGCAGAATTAATTTCGTCCTTTTTCGTAAATAATGTTCATGACGCAACTTCGGGGATATTTTTTTCAAAAAGTAACGTGTATTTTTTTTTCTGTAGATATATATATATTTATAACAAATTTGTCTTGTTTGTTCTTAAGTAAAGGAGATAGGCAAGTGCATTAGATACAAAGTAGCTGTAGCATAAGATATTAAAAGAAATTAACTACGGCGACATGATGAACGAAACATTGTGGAAAACGCGTCGGTTCTCGGACAGAGTGGCCAGATTTCTTAAGCGGGG
>NC_134809.1:7081798-7094298 GCF_046742065.1 Oratosquilla oratoria
TAATTAAGTGAATAAGGATAATTTTGATCTTTGTACATTGGACTTTTTAAAGTAAAGCACAGCAAAAAAAACTATTTCCAGCTTTTCATTGATCTTGATTGGCGTAAGTTGTGTCTGAAAAGATTATACGAGCGGCGTTCCTCAGGGATCACTTCCATTCCTGATATACTTAAATGACTTAGATTATGGGTTGAACTTTACTGTATTTGGATTTTCTGGTGATTCTAAATTGTGGGGAATAGCAAATGAAAAACTTTTAGGACAGTGGTTCTCAGACACAATTGTTTTTAGTATTATTATCATTATTTTTGTTAATGATGGCATCTTGAATTTATGCAATCCTTTCCTTGGCACACCCTCTTTCCAACAGGATAGTAATTTTCACAGGTTTGTGTTATGACGTGATGAAAAATATTATATATATCTGTAACAAAAAATAGATTACATGATGGGGGCTTAGGTGGGCGAGAAATACACTGTTCAGGGTTTAGCTGATTTATTGGCAGGTACTTGATGTATTTTATTTTGGTTACCTCCCGTATAAGGGGGAGAAATCCTTTGGTAAATGTATATATGTACTTGATGTATTTACAACTTCGGGGAATGTCTCCCCTATCTAGACTAGGGGAGTCTCCCCACTTCCCTCCCTTAGGTTCCTGTCTATGGCGAGCGCAGTCATCATAAAATGAGAAAACGCCTAGGTAAGCACGTTTGGTGTAATTGTCACCTAGGAAACGTGTTTGTGACAAAACATGCACTATACGGGTGTTAGTTGCATAGTAATGGGTTTAGTATTATTATTTGTGGTTAGACATGGTGCATGTATTGGAGTAATTATGTGGCTTGGTAGGTATAAGAAAGGGTTAGTGGATAGTCTGGTGACATTAGGTACTTCCTTCTTGGATAATGCCGTCATGTTGTGATACGTTGCATTCCTTGAGTCATATGTTTATGATTGGGAATTGTGAGGTCAGCAAGATTGAAGGTCTTGGTTAAGACGAGTACCATCTTGCATGCATGTGGATCACGTGTCATGGCGTGTGGCCTATCATGTTAATAATGGATAGATATCTCTTCCGTCCCTATATAAAACCGTTGATGAAAAGTATTAGAACAATTACCCTCTCACAATGATAATTATAGGCAGACAGGCAAACATTATTTTACAATAGTATGTTGTTGAGACGATCTTACTCAGACAAAATTGATGATAATGTTGGGCAGCTACCGATGATATTACTGGTTTTATCGGCAACAAACTTAATGATAGCTTACCGACAAAAATTCTGCTACCGGTAAAGCTTCGTTAACCGATAACTCGATAAGCTATACCATAACACTTGCCGAAGTTACCGCTCTCTGAATGTTATGGTATAGCTTATCGAGTTATCGGTTAACGAAGCTTTAACGGTAGCAGAATGTTTGCCGGTAAGCTATCATTAAGGTTGTTGGATAAAACCTGTAACTTTACCGGTAGTTGCCTACCACTACCACCTCCAAACATGAACCGACAAAAATTCTGCTACCGGTAAAGCTTCGTTAACCGATAACTCGATAAGCTATACCATAACACTCAGAGAGCGGTAACTTCGGTAAGCACGTCTCGGCTTGGTGGTACTGAGTGAACGAAAATGTATACACCACACCCACCCTCAGACACCCTCCAAATGGAGGGTGTCTGAGGGTGGGTGTGATGTATACATTTTCGTGTCACTCAGTACCACCAAGCCGAGACGTGCTTACCGAAGTTACCGCTCTCTGAGTGTTATGGTATAGCTTATCGAGTTACCGGTTAACGAAGCTTTAACTGTAGCATAATTTTTGTCGGTAAGCTATCATTAAGTTGGTTGCCGATAAAACCGGTAATTTCACCGGTAGCTGCCCACCACTACCGTCACTAGTGCTGGGCAAATACCGCTAATTTCAATACCGGAATTACCGGTAAACAACAATGCCGTTACCGGAATTACCGGTAATTTACCGGTAAAAGACTCGTGAGGTAGTAGTGACGTCCCAAGTTCGAGTCGCCTTTGACTTAAATCTAAACAAATTTCATCCTACTATGGTGTGTAGTCACAACTCAAGTTTTGTAACGTCGTCACTATAAAAATCCTGCGCTCCGAGTCGTTACTCCAACTCTCGTGGGCGGGGAGTAGGGAGGGGGTGCGTGTAAGGTCACAGCATTACCTCCTCTCCCTCAGTGCATAGGCCTACGCACCAATCCCCCCCTCCCCCTCTCACACTCCACTTCCGTCTCTATGTAAGTGCAATTTCATACAAAGAATATATTTTTCACATAGAAACACAATTTCATAAAAGAAAAATAATTACATGCATCATTTTTACACATTACACATAAAAATTCATTTCCAAAATCACCCATTTTTCATTTAGTCAGGACAAAGTTTTTTTTACAATTGAGGTTTTAAAGGTTTTGTGAGATGAATTGACATATGTAGGTCATTTTCATAATGTTTTTTTTTACCAAGTTCCTCTTAAATTAGGCTCAGGAACACATAATCTCAACCCTTTGAATTTCTGTCAAAGTTTTTTTTCAATTGTTCATAGTTGTCATTTTTTATATTGGAATTACGTTAATTTTGTATTAGCAGGACTCTACGATCCCTATATTTATATTATAGTACCTTTAAATGGACAAAAAACACACGCATATATTTTATTTTAATTTTTTATTCTGTGTATCCATTTGGATACATGCCCACCGGAATCGCCAGCGCGCGCCACCTCCACCAATCTAGGGTAAGGCTCGCAAATATTAGTTACTTAAGACTACGCGAATAATAATTACATGCGTATCACTAACAAAATATGATTTTTGAATAACACGTTACCTTGCGTCGTAGAGGCCACTTCAATGGGCACAGTGTTAATCCACCAGAATCTTTGATCGTCTCTGCCCGCTTATTCTTGCCTCTGCTTTCCGTGAGTCTGTTGTGGTATACTGTATTCCCTGCCCCAACCCATAGCTTATATATATATATCCTTGTCAGTCATCACTCGTGCGAGTCTGATAAGTGTATTTGTGAACTTGTTTGTGATTAACTCCTATACAAGTATAGTACAAATAGATTGTAACATGCAGATGGTGTCTTTCATGAGCAACTGCGTACATTTATGTAAATATGCATATATTAATAAACATTAAATATAAAGTTAAATATGAAGATCTGGTAAGTGTGGAAACAGTGTCTCTCCAATCTCCCCGTTCTGTGAGCTTTCATGTCCGTTCTACAAACTTTACAACGTGCCTTATTTCCATCCTCTTTCACTTCCGCTAACTATTTTTTAAACAGGGGATCCTTTAACCAGGCAGACTGAAAAGTTTCGAATAGTTTGACCACCTCTTCATTTCTAGATCACATAGGCTGACTAATCGAATACGTACATTTTGCACTGAACCTCTGCGGGCCGAGATGCGAACAAAACGATCTAGCACGTCTGTTAATTTTCATATTCGAATACGTACATTTCGTACTGTGCATCTGTGGGCCGAGAAGGGAGCAGGACGATCTAGCACGTTGAATACGTTCCTGTTAATTTTCATCCTACGTAGGGCCGTCAGTACTGTCACTCAGTACCACCAAGCCGAAACGTGCTTACCGCTCTCTGAGTATTATGGGATAGCTTATCGGTTAACGGAGCCTAAACGGTAGCAGATTTTTTGCTGGTAAGCTACCGTCAAGGTTGTTACCGATAAAACCCGTAACTACCGGTAGCTGCCCACCACTACCGTCACTCAGTACCACCAAGCCGAGACGTGCTTACCGCTCCACGAGTGTTTGGTATAGCTCCACGGTGAACGGAACCTTAACGGTAGCAGAATTATTGCCGGTAAGATACCGTCAAGGCTGTTACCGATAAAACCGGTAACTTTACCGGTAGCTGCCCACCACTAGCCGTCAGTACTGTCACTCAGTACCACCAAGCCGAAACGTGCTTACCGCTCTCTGAGTATTATGGGATAGCTTATCGAGTTATCGGTTAACGAAGCTTTACCGGTAGCAGAATTTGTGTCGGTAAGCTCTCATTAAGTTTGTTGCCGATAAAACCGGTAATTTCACCGGTAGCTGCCCACCACTACTCTCTATTCACTCACTCGCGCGGTAGATACTAGATAGCATACTATAGTAGCACCAATTAAAGTATGGCCTTTTCCCTTTACAATGACATAACAATAAAAACAATATGTAAAATAGAACCAGAGATATATCTTATTAAACGACAAAAACATTGATTTTTCGAACTCGACTCGAACTTGTGACGTCACTACTACCTCACGAGTCTTTTACCGGTAAACTGTCGATAATTTCGGTAACTGTATTGTTGTCCACCAATAATTTCGATATTAAAATTAGCGGTATTTGCCCAGCACTAATTGATGATAATCTTGCGGCAATGTCTGTGACACTGTCTGGACAAAAAGAATAGTTTACACAAACGAAATTAATGTACAGAAGAGTCTTCAATGAAGCTAACCCAAAGTGAATACTCAAGTGAAAAAATAATACAATTTATTTTGAAATTTGACGACAGTGAAAAGGAAAAAATGATAACTGTAAAGATGGGGTGAAAATATCAGTCCAATAAAATAAAAAAATTGTGTTTGGCGTCGAAATATGTAATGTAGAACGTGATAATTAGACTGAAATATCCTGACAGAGAATGTGGACACACACACACACACACGCTCACACACACACACACTCACACACACACACACACACACACACACACACACACACACACACACACACATCCGGAAGGGTAATAGCTGTCGATCACGAGTCCAACACGTGATCAGACCATGATGAATCTCTCTCTCTCTCTCTCTCTCTCTCTCTCTCACACACACACACACACACACACACACACACACACACACACACACACAATTTTTCTCAAAGAGTGATGGACACTTGGAACAAACTGGACGAAACAATAGTCTGTGCAAAAACCATACACGAATTCAAGAGCAAACTAGATTCTGCGAGATACAAAGGCGGGATACACGAGCGTAACTCCCCTTTCCGTAAGATATAACTATGTAAATAGACACACACACACAATGTCTCTTAAAAGAATAGGAGGGCTTTAAGAGATCACGAGAACAAATAAAAATTACATGTTTATAGAATGTGAAGAAATATATTTTTCATGGAGATGCACAAATACTTGAAATATCTTTGAAGATATAGTCCAAACTGGAACAATACATGCATTCAAATGTATATATGATAATTAGAAATTAAAGATACGGGCATAAATCTGAAGCTTAGATATGACAGATTGGATAGCAGGAGAAGGATCATTACGATCTATACAATGCCATTAGGTAACTACACACACACACGCACGCACGCACAAACACACACGCACAGACACACGTGCTCACGCACAAAGGCATATGTAAACAAACGCACGGAGGACATTCCCCTTCTCTCACCAATCTAAGTGACTTCAGGTTTTTCCCTATGTCCCATGTACTTGAACCGTGTCATGTTTATCATCCAGGTCGTAATCTACAACCCTCCCTCGATAAAGAAAAAAAGAGAGAAAAAGCTTGAGCCCATGGCATAGGTTGGATGTCGAGTGGGGCGGAGCTTAGCAGAGTTGGTGGGTGAGGACGGAGGGGCCTGCAAGAGTTAGCTAACGTCGAACGTTGCGTTTATATGAATCCAACGAAACGGTCAGTGACCACGCAACCCTGGGAGAGGAAGGTAACTGGTGCCTGAACAGCCAAGTTTACTACAATAATACCTAGTGAGGTTCGCCTGTACAGTACAACTGCAGGTAAGTACTAGTGTACCGGTAAAAGAGTTGGCTGTGAAGATCTTTACATCGGTTGAATGAAGACTGTTCGAAGCTTGGGTAGGATGTAGCGTTACCTTGCCGGCGAGGTTGGCGAGTACAGTTTTATTAGTCGGGATCTCATGGTAGTCGACGTACGAGTATAAAGCTGTGCTAAGGTTGCCAGATTGAAGGTACGATAATAGCCCTGATTTATTTGCAAAGATTCCAAGCAAGGTCAAGCAATCATCGTGTTATTAAGTAAGACTGTCGAAATGTTAATAGTTTGTCATGAGAGGAATGTCTTCCTTGATTCCAAAAAGATACAACTGTTGTTGGAATTATATTAATTTAACATAAAAGGAATACAGATACATTTTTATTTGAATATGAAGTGTAGGCCTTTCATCGACAATCACAGTTTCGTTCAGATTGCATCGGCTTTAGGGTGAATAAGAATGCAGTTTAATGAATACTTGCTTTTATTTTAGATATATTCTACAATCTTGTCATCTTGTCATCGCTCATCATATGACAACATTGAATGACTCAACCTGAGTCACAGCACTTGGATCTTCGGCCTAAACACCAAATAAACCAACAGACTGCACCGGCATCCATAACCACTAAAAATGCAACAGTACTTGATACTGAAAACACTAGAGAAGAGAAAATGATGACAAATGGAGCGTAAGGGGTAACTGAGGGTTGGTTTAGGCGTCGTCATACTACATCTCTTCCTCAAGACATCTTCCGGCAACTTAGGAAAAAAAAAATGAAATGCCCATCTGTTGGCGTTTGTGCGACTGGTACGGTCTACTCTCGTACGTATGCGCGAACTTTGATGCCTCGTCATTTGTTTGCAATCGTTGAGGAATTGTCATGAAAATTTTTGAAATTCTGGTTAACTTGAAAATAGTGTTACAAATTCAGGAAATTTCGTAAAGAGAGACGGTCAAAGTACAGGGGTATTGTGCAAATATGGATTGTATTTAAAACATGAAAATTAACTGAAATTAAAATTAGCGAATAAATAAAGGGAAATCACGCTTTAAAGAAAATCACCCGAAAGTTATGCGAATGAATACCGCAGTTAGATAGGCAGCCCGAAAACAGGCGAAACAATGGCGTTATCACTAATTGCCGTGATAGGGTTTAAAGCTAAATTCTAATAACTTAGATAAGAAAACATATTTCTTGTAAACTTTGCCCTTGAATTTCATCTTCCACTTCTGGTGCAACCTTTACTTTCCACTCATTCGTGAGTTTGACATCATGGGAAAACAAGTTTGCGTAGTTATACGTTTCATTCATTATATGAATACATAGGTCAAGAATGTTACAAATACTAGTACAGAGCCCTGTGTTACCTCGCTGTTCACGTCTCTTTAATCCAACACTTCAGTTCAAAATTTCTATTGTCCTCATGTCAGCGTACGCGCACGTGTACATATGTATATTGTGTGTTTGTGCGTATGTGGTGTGTGTATATGCGTATATACGTATATATGTGGTGTGTGTATGTGCGTATATATGTGGTGTATGTGCGTATATATGTGGTGTATGTGCGTATATATGTGGTGTGTGTATGTGCGTATATATGTGGTGTATGTGCGTATGTGGTGTGTATGTACGCATATTGGTTATGTGCGTATATATGTGGTGTGTGTATGTGCGTATATATGTGGTGTGTGTATGTGCGTATATATGTGGTGTGTGTATGTGCGTATATATGTGGTGTGTGTATGTGCGTATATATGTGGTGTGTGTATGTGCGTATATATGTGGTGTGTGTATGTGCGTATATATGTGGTGTGTGTATGTACGTATATATGTGGTGTGTGTATGTGCGTATATATGTGGTGTGTGTATGTGCGTATATATGTGGTGTGTGTATGTGCGTATGTGTTGTGTATGTGCGAAATATATGTGGTGTGTGTATGTGCGTATATATGTGGTGTGTGTATGTGCGTATATATGTGGTGTGTGTATGTGCGTATATATGTGGTGTGTGTATGTGCGTATATATGTGGTGTGTGTATGTGCGTATATATGTGGTGTGTGTATGTGCGTATATATGTGGTGTGTGTATGTGCGTATATATGTGGTGTGTGTATGTGCGTATATATGTGGTGTGTGTATGTGCGTATATATGTGGTGTGTGTATGTGCGTATATATGTGGTGTGTGTATGTGCGTATATATGTGGTGTGTGTATGTGCGTATATATGTGGTGTGTGTATGTGCGTATATATGTGGTGTGTGTATGTGCGTATATATGTGGTGTGTGTATGTGCGTATATATGTGGTGTGTGTATGTGCGTATATATGTGGTGTGTGTATGTGCGTATATATGTGGTGTGTGTACGAGTATGTGCGTGTGCGTGTAAATGTAGTGTGTATGCGGGTATATATGTGGTATGTGTATGTGGGTATATACGAGTATGTGTGTGTGCTGTGAAAAATGACCACTACACTTTTTCGTGTGACGAATCGACGTAAACTTTTTTTTTTTTTTTTTTTTTTTTTTTTTTTTTGTCAGATTAAGGCTCAGAACGTAATTCAGATGATTGCAGCTTATAAGGGCTTGAAACGACTAAAGAATCAAGCTTTGTCCTTTGTCATGGTTCGGTCACCTTCAGCCTTATAGATCTAAATGTTGTAGTTCTTTGCATTTTATAATGACAGTTATTTCTGTGATTATTATTATTATTAGTAGCCATATTTGTTGTATTATCATTATTCTTATATTTTCATTTATTATTATTTATTGTTATTATTTTGTGTATTAATATAAATTATTATTATTGTCATTATTATCTTATATTGTTTTAATTATCATTATTGCTGTTTGCATAATCGGAATCATGCTGTGTGGGTTCGAATCCTGCACTCCTCTCCTATCCCCAGCAGTGACTGTTACTTGCCCCCAACAGCCCAAGTGTACAAGGGCAAAGGTAATGGCTTCGGCCGTAGCTACACGCCTTTGCCCATTGTTGATAGTGGGAGGGGCCAGGGGTATGACGTCATTATCAGCAGGGCCAGCTTGTAGCCGATTGGTGCAATTGATCCCAGTTGGGCCCCGTGCCTGAGGCCCCCTTTAGGTGCTTGTCGTAGAGTCATTCCGGGTCCGGAGTCTTCTAAAATTTATTTTGTTTTATTTTATATTATCATGTACGGTGAAGTAAATGTAATTGTATACATATACGCTCATCTGAGTCACTCACACATACACACACACACACACATTTTTATATATTTTTTTATATATATATATATATATATATATATATATATATATATATATATATATGCTGTATATAAGTGGTAACAATGTTGGTGTTAGTGCATGTGTTGGGGCATAGGGCCGGGAGGCAGTTCCTTCTGTTTTGGTGCAGTGCACTTAGGAAGGCAGTATCCGGGCGTGGTCACCATACAGATCAGCCAAAGTACGGGGAACCCCTGCCTCTCACCAGTTATGCCTACCGAGCTTCGTCCTCCAGGCTTGGCCTTGCCCTTGGCCTCTGCCTCGCCCACGTGCTGCCGCCTGGGCTAGACTTCCCTCGTGTACTCGAGTAGGAGGACTCTACTGAAACAGCAGGTCACGTCGGTGATCTGAGTGCTCGCCGAGATGTGGTCTGTTGGCATCTTGGTCCTGGGTCAGATCGGCAAGGTCAGACCAACCGCTTTCACGGGATCGGTTGTTGTAGGGGAGGATGGGAAGCCTGTAGGAAAATTAAACGATCCTGTATGGAAGAGGCAGTTGCCAATGAACGCTTTTGAGGATTGTGACAGGAGACTAGGTGCTGTTTGGACAGAGCGCGCGCCAAGCCAGCGTTAGGTTAGGTTATGTTCGGGTGTTCAGTATAATCGTGAATTACGTTCCGTATCCCAGTTTTACTTTACACATATTTTAACACTTATACTACATCTGATATCTCCGCCGTCGATTTTGCCCATATACTCAATAATTGGGTCAGATATTGGGGAAAAATCTTAGTTCATATATGAATAACAGATGGAGACTACGTCATAAATGCCGTTGATCAATCACAATTGAGTTTTCGTTGTCAATACTCTGAATTGACAATTAAATTGACCGTGTATGGGCGATATATCGCTCATACACGATCAATTTAATTGTCAATTCAGAGTATTGACAATGAAATTGCGCAATATAATTGATCGTGTATGGGCCGCTTTATACCAAGCTCATCGAGTAATCGTGTAATTTGTAATTATTATTAATGTTATTGTTATTACTATTATTATTACTGTTATTATTATTATTACTGTTATTACTATTATCATT
This sequence comes from Oratosquilla oratoria, assembly GCF_046742065.1. NCBI lineage: Eukaryota > Metazoa > Arthropoda > Malacostraca > Stomatopoda > Squillidae > Oratosquilla > Oratosquilla oratoria. Next base: position 7,091,918 of record NC_134809.1, read on the forward strand.
TTTGTTGTTATTATTATAAAAGAAAACCGAGAAAGAAGTACGAACGCTATGCTTCCAGTTCAGTGGTTCCCAAACAACTGAGACACAGAGAAAAGGAAGAAAGTGAAATTTAACATGAACTGAAGAGACGGGAGATGACAGTAATGAAAAATTGGCAGTCGTGGACGTTGCGATAAATAAAGCGATAATATCGCTTTAACCGGAAAAAATTATCGCTTATATTTATCGCTTTCAAATTTCCCGCGATAAATCCAGCGATAAAGTAGAGGACGAAAATCCGTTACGGCGGGAGGTTACAGGTTCATTGTTACGCGGCAAACAGATATGGTGTTTTAAGTGTGAAAAAAAAAGTTTTTAAATGGATAAGTAGCAAAAATAGAGTATTTTTTATTTATTTATCGCAGGATTTATCGCTTATCGCTTTAAGGTATCTTGGAAATTTATCGCTTTATCGTTATAGGACTAATTTATCGCTTTACATTATCGCTTTATCGCAAACTTTATCGCTGCCCACCACTGAAAATTGATACATATCTATAAACGATAACAAAGGAAATAAGAATTAAAATTAACAATGGCACAACTGCCCAAAAGAATATATGTCTTAATAAGACAAAATAAAATATAGGATATAAGAAGAGTAAAATTAATAAGAGGAAAACAACAGTGTCTACTGAGGGGTCTTGTTTACCTCACAAATAAACGAGTGAATACTGACCAATATCTTCGTTCAACGAGTAAGCTCTGCATCGCTAGCCGAGATGAAACATTGCAACTGGCTGGTGCGTCAACAGGTCGGCTGTAAAAGGAGCGAATTCAAAGTCGACGCGAGGTGCCTATTCCTAACCGATATAACCAGCCTCGATAGTGAAATGCACATCAGATGAAAGGGGTCCATATCATAGAGAGTTATGGACTGCCTTGGAACCACCCACTCTCGCAGGATCGGTTTTTGTGGAAGGGGAAAAGAAGTCTAGGATATATATAAATATATATATATATATATATATATATATATATATATATATTTTTTTTTTTTTTTTTTTTAAGGATGCGTTTGTGTCGTGGCTCAGGAGTCATGAACAGGAAACTTGGAGTTCCAGTCTTCCTTCAGTATTGTGAGGTAATTCTATTTTTGGGGATATTTATTAACCAACATCTCAGACAACAAAGTTATGAAAGGAATTGGTGACTTCGTAGTAGGGACAGTGTAGAAAGATGGAAATATTTTTAGTGGCAGGTAAAATTAAATTAGAAGACGCAGTAAGAAAATTAGAAATTAAATGGATTACAGTAAGAGAGAAAGCATATGTAGATGTACGTGTAGTGTTTCTTGTTTGACTTGTGTTTGTATCACGCAGGTAGGGTTGCTTCTTCTATGCAGGTGTATTTACTATGGAATATATATATATATATATTGATTGAGTGGTAGGGTGGTGAGTATATATGTATACACTCACACACACACACACTGAATGGTCCCCAGTGCAGATATCACTCTTCTTTTCAACCACATTAACTTATTACTTTTAATTCCATGTCATCACGAACGAGACTGACAATGCGCACGACGGAGACATATGCGGAAACTGATACGAATTGAAGCCAAGGGCTCGAACCTCAGCTCAGACGTATCAAAGTAACAGTGACTAACAACTGCGTCACCAAGAGAGATATAAGTTGAGCACAAAATTTTATATTTGTATGAGCTATAGGCTGTCCCCTGCCGACGAAGCAGACCACCAGAAGTAGCGGAGCCGTTTTGCCGGCGAGACAAAGCATAACTAGAGCACACAAACTGAATGAATGTATACAACGAGGACTGATGCCTGGCCAGCCATAGCACGTGTACTGAGAACCTTCTGCCTTTTCTTACGGTTGTCGCTGGTTCCAGACGAACTCATGTCCGTAGTTCTCGGTCAGGACGCGGCACATCGCGGCACGTCTGGTCACGATCAGTCTAAGCTGGTAAATGGATACGTTAACGTCCTCTGGTCGAAGAGTGGTGGGTGAGGACATGGTTATACACAGTTTCTCGTGTATATCGTTCGGGGGGAGAGGTGCAGCTGACAAATAGTCTATACGGTGAGGTCTGGGTGTGATGTATCGGATCAGGCGTTTGTGTTTGGCGTGCACACACTGCTTACATCGCCAAGATGACTCAGATCCTCTAAATCACAAAGGAAACCAGCGGCGCGCACAACTATGTTAAGAAAATGCAGACTGCAACCGTCGATTACACAAGTGCACAGTACTCAAGTAGTCGGGGTATTAAGCAACTAGTAGAGATGAATACAAAATGAGAAATACCGTAGGCCTTTCGGTTTGTATCGAGTTTTTGCGAGGTCAGTCTAACCAGTGACCTGATATAACATTCAATT